>NC_068428.1:21583052-21648052 GCF_023373465.1 Oncorhynchus keta
TACCAAATACTAATTGAGTGTATGTAAACTTCTGACCCACTGGGAATGTGATGAAATAAATCAAAGCTGAATTAAATCATTCTCTACTATTATTCTGACATTTCACATTCTTAAAAAAAACATGGTGATCCTAAATGACATAAGACAGGGAATTTGTACTCGGATTAAATGTCAGGAATTGTGAAAAACGGAGTTTAAATGTATTTGGCTAAGGTGTATGTAAACTTTTAACTTCAACTGATAAATAAATATATATGCCGATTAATCGGCACTGGCTTTTTTTTGGTCCTCCAATAATCGGTATCGGTGTTGAAAGATCATAATCGGTCGACCTCTAGTATAGACAGGAGTATGCTATTTAGGCTATATCATTTTGGCAATTTAATTCAATTCACTGCTGGGGAAAACTTCCTGAGCCTTATGGACGCAATTACCATAAACTAAATGTGATTTCTGCCATTCTGAGCACAGTGGGCCACATTTTCCTAACGGTCACTCTGACCAAAATCACACAGGGTTCAGTGACAATGTCATCCAAAAACATGGCACCTTCACTCAATAATACCCACAAAACATAGCAGTCAGACAGATAAACGCTTCCAATTGTTCTTTCCATCATTATAAAACGAGGTCTGTGGGAAAAATGAATGGTGGAGAAACAATGGGAACCATTTCCTTGTTTGACCTCTAAGTTGTATGAGTATTGTAATGAAACAGCAGGGAGCAGGGCTCGAACCCTCGATCTTCGAGCCCGAGATCCGGAGCGCTATCGACTGTGCCGCAAAAGCATGCTCGTGCGGCAGTCGTTTTCCGCGATTATAAACCTAGGGTCGTTACAGTATTATGACTCCTATTGTAGTACTCTGTTGGATGTATATAAAGTATAAATTGTTATTATCTTCGGCTATGTGTGATGAAAAAGTTTTTATTTTAAGAATTAAATTAATGTTTTGTGCACAAAGATGATATCTAGTGTGTCTTATTAAGAACTTTCACATCTCTATGTGGACGTTTATGGAAATTGCGTCAGATAACTACAGTACCGAATCAAAACTGTAGCAGCAGCCGAAACAGTGCTTTTAGACCCGAACCCTGACTTGACCGCGAAATGCTTGCGTACGAGCCCATCCCCACGAAATATTATTACCTGTTTAACAATTTCCGTGTCCTTGTCTTGGTTTTCAGCAATCATACAGAACACGCAGGTGTCTTCCATGTCGCTGGATAAATGACTTTGTGTATCTTCGTGGCGTTGTTGTACAATGTCCCCTGCGCTGTTCTCCATTTAGCCGGTCCGGTTCCCGAGATCTATTTCCTGATGGCAGCCGTTTTCGATTTACCGCTTCCGTAACAGGTATGTCACAGATAGAACAATGATATATATATTTTACCTGATGTATAAATGTGAAGCATCCGCTTGGCGTTTCCGTTCACTACCAAATTTAGTATTGAGAAGAATCCCAGTGGACAGCAGTGGGAGAAGATAGATTTTGGACGAATTCTGCTAATTTTCTCATCGATGAAACATTTGATCTCAATACAGTTTTCTGTTCCCAAAACTAAAATCTGTTAACAGAGTGGAAACAGTTTTGTAGACTTTGCCATTTGCCAAAATATTTTAAAAATCATGTTGTTCAGGAGTGAAAATGCGAATTCACGGAAATATGGAGATGAATGCTCGAACAGGCAAATGTGATCTTGCTAGCTCGTGCTTGACTCTGCCCACCTCCCTACTTGTTCTGCACACTGACACATTTGTTCGCATTGGAAACGAAAGGATGTGGTCTATCTTGGTTTAGTTATACAAATCTGTGGATATGTTTACGTAGTAGCTCTAACGGTCCGTCTGCTTTGTATAGCTCCCATATATCATGGTGATACTGTAGTGTATACAGTTGCGCTTTCAAGACAACTTGGAACTCGGGGGGAAAAACGAGATCTCATACGTAACGTATGAGTATTTAATATGCTTATTGGTCACAGTATGTATATAGTTAGTATGCCAAAAATGCCCAAAATTCCCGGATGTCGTAATACCTTAGCCAAAATACGGACTGCATTCCAAACACGTAAAAGACACACCCTCTCCCCTCAAATTAAGTTCTGATGACGTATAAGACGTCTGACGAGTTGACAATTGCAGGGAAGGGGACGAAACCAAGCTTACTAGTTACAACATGTTGTATTACCACATAACATTACTATTGTTTGGCAAGGCAATGATAGAATAACTGAACCAGTCAAAAGTTTGGACACACCTACTCATTCCAGGGCATTTCTTTATTTTTACTATTTTCTACACTGTAGAATAATAGTGAAGACATCAAAACTATGAAATAACACAGGGAATCATGTAGTAACCAAAAAAAAGTGTTAAACAAATCCAAATATATTTTATATTTGAGATTCTTCAGATTCTAGTATCTGCAGAGCTATACTCATGTCAAAATTATAGGTTGAGCTTTTTTTTTTTTTTTTTTACCTTTATTTTACTAGGCAAGTCAGTTAAGAACAAATTCTAATTTTCAATGACGGCCTAGGAACAGTGGGTTAACTGCCTGTTCAGGGGCAGAACGACAGATTTGTACCTTGTCAGCTCGGGGATTTGAACTTGCAACCTTCCGGTTACTAGTCCAACGCTCTAACCACTAGGCTACCCTGCCGAGTTCACAACTAACCATCACAGTTTACCCGTAACTAAGGCAGGAAATGTACTTTTAATGAAATATTGTGACTAACCAAATTATTGTACTTGTTTTTTATCTTATAGGAAGAATTGCAGCATGTTGTTCACCTCGAGCACTCACAGAATCCACCCCTGCAGATACGCTGTAGTTCCACATGGCTGTCCACTGCTTATGTACAGCCTTCCACAGCTGTATGGGGCCAGGGATCACCTGAAAGGACTCTCTCAACAACAAATACAGGCTTGTAGAGAGGAATGCTTTCAGAGGTCCATACCATTGTCATGAGACTGTTTTTGACATTTCATGCCTTGCAATGGCAGAGAACAAATCTGCCTCTACCCACTACTTCCAATGAAACTATGGAATTGTATTTGTTCTTACGGGCTTACATGCTAACTCATCTGTAACACAGAGGACTAGGGATGAACTCTGTTATCCTGACGCTGAAGGGGACAGACCGAGGTGGCTGCCCTGCTGATTGAGAGGGGCGCCAACCTGGAGGAGGTCAATAATGAGGGATACACCCCACTCATAGAGGCTGCATGAGGGGGGCAAGAGGACATGGTGGCACTATTTTTGGCACAAGGTATGGGCTCTCTCTCTCGCTCTCTGGGTTTAAATTAAACTAGTTATTCTGTTTAGAGATTTCAATCATATTGACCGCCCAAGCTCATTGTTGAGGCAAAATAGGAAACCCCTCTTTTGAAAACAAAATGATCAAGTGATTATATTAAGTTAAGGTCATTATCTTACTGAGTTGATGCAATAGGAACAAGCTTGCTGTTCCAAAACAAATTGAAATCATTTTTCAATAGCCAACAGTGTGAATAAATTAGTAGCCCTTTAGTAAGTATGTTCCCAGCCAAGCCATCTTCAATCCTTCCTCTGTACACTCTTAGAAAAAAGGATTCTTAAAGAGTTCCAAGTAGAACCCTTTTGCATTCCATGTAAAACCCTCTGTGGAAAGGGTTCTACATGGAACCAAAAAAGGATATTCAAAGTAGAGGTCGACCGATTATGATTTAAGCACCAGCAGCTCACAGATTAATGCACCGGTACATAGCCCATCTATAATTTAGCCCAAACAACTACCTCTCCCCCTACTGTATTTATTTTGCTCCTTTGCACCCCATTATTTCTCTCTACCTTGCACATTCTTCCACTGCAAATCTACCATTCCAGTGTTTTACTTGCTATATTGTATTTACTTCGCCACCATGGCCTTTTTTTCTTGTTGCCTTTACCTCCCTTATCTCACCTCATTTGCTGACATTGTATATAGACTTATTTTTCTACTGTATTATTGACTGTATGTTTTTTTTACACCATGTGTAACTCTGTGTTGTTGTGTGTCAAACTGCTTTGCTTTATCTTGGCCAGGTCGCAATTGTGAATGAGAACTTGTTCTCAAATTGCCTACCTGGTTAAATAAAAGGTGAAGAAAAAAAAATTAAATTCACAAAATGTCAGTCCAATAGTAAATACAGGTCTAACTTTGTTAATTCCCTGACCAAGAAGACAACTAGACAATAGTTGAGTGCTCAAGGTATCAAAGCGTTATAATGATTGCTGTAATATTGTATGGTACAACCTTGTAGCTAACTGGTTGTGTTGTCTTGTGTAGCTGTCTCAGACGGCTTCAAGCAGAGGCCGAGCCCCTTCCAGGGTAACCCACTTGCTGCAGACAGTCCAGACACAGATCTGCTGCCCCTCTTCTACTTGTACCAGCCCCTGGAGTGAGTTGTGGAAGAGACGGAGAGCAAACTGAATGAGTTCAGCCAAAAGTATCTCAGCCATAGAGAAGGCTGAGCTGCAGAAGAAGAAGATCCTCAAGAAGAAGTTCACCAAAGAGTGCATGAAGGCCGAAGTCCTGAAGGGTGACCCGGGGCAGCCACCTACCTCTGTAGACCAGCTTCTTACCTTGGCCACTCAGCATTCTAGACTTTAGTACAGCAGACTACACCAACATCACCTGCCCTGCCCTACAGAGGCTGATGGTGAGCCAGCAGTAAATGTTGGGACAGTAGTTGACAGGCCTGGGACCTGGGCCTTCTCACTCAGGCCCCCGACAGACTCATAGTGGCCTTCCCCACACAGACTGTCACTGACACGCTGGTAGACATCATGGCAGTTATGTGAGCAGTTACTGTAGAAGCTGGTTCTTCACTTTCTTTCTTCTTCTAATAACAAGTAGTAAGGTGAGTGTTCTGTCCCCCATCCTTTTCCTTAATGCTGAACATGGTTTCAATACATTCAACATAATTCCCAACTGCTTCTAAACTAAATCTAATTTGATTTAGTTATAGGTTGAACGCTCTTTTATGAATTGTTCTCTCTCCCTCTGTTACAGTAGCAGTGAGCAGTAGAGTGTCTATGTTGAACACTACAACCTCGCCCATACCCACAGCACAGATGCCCATCAATTCAGTGTCCCCCCCCCCATGCTCCCCCTCTGGACATCGATGCACATCTACATCACACCACCTAGCTAGATTATTATATTTATATGTACATTTTTCTGGGAAATGTATAGTTTCTGTGTAGAAGTGGGAGTCTGTGTATGTAGGTGTTGGAGAGTAATCTCTGTCCCCTACTTTCACTCCTCTAATCCTGGCTACTAGAGCGGATCACATTGCCGTGGTGGTGATCCTACTGGATAAAGGCGAGGACATCGAAGCCCAGTCTGAGAGAATCAAAACACACCTCTCTCCCTGGCCTGCTCTGTAGGAAGACAAGAGGTGATGCGATTCACTAAAACACATTCTTCCCTGAACATTACATTAGTTAAATTGTTACCTTTTTGATAAAACACTAGTGGAAATTCCCCAATTATAACCTGTGGTCCATTCCTTCCAGGTGGCAAAACTGTTGCTGCTGCGTGGGGCCAACAAGGAGCAGTGTAGCATTTCAGATTACTCTTCTCAGCCTGGCCGCCTCAGGGGGCTGCATCAATATCAAGATCCTCATGAATGCTGGTGCTGAAATCAACTCCAGATACGACAGTTTATCAACCTCTGAAACACACAACCATCCCTGTCAGTCACAAAGATTTTTACCACTCTGAACTGTGTGTAATATCATCTCTGTCCACATGTTTCCACCTCTCCCTGTCTGTTCCTCTCTCACTGTGTGTGTTTCCTGTCAGGACTAGAAGTACATTGGGTAGCTCTCTGCTGATGCTGGCTGCCATGAATGGTCACGTCCTTGTGGTCAAGCTGCTGCTGGACATGGGCTCAGACATCCACACTCCCGTCGAGACCAAGCGCAACGCAGCACTGACCCTGGACTGCCAACATGGAGCACCGCTCCAAGTTGAGAGCAGCCACCATCAGCTGAACTTGGCAGGTCATGTTATCTGGGCTAGAGTCAAAGACATCAGAAATGAGGTTTGGTGTTAGACAGTGTGGTGTCCGTGTGGGGGCAGGATGTCACTGACCCATATGTTCTCTCTTTTAGACAGGTCTGACTCCTCTCATGGGGGCTGCATCGGGTGGCTAAGCTGTGGTGGGGCTGGTGCTGCTGGACAAGCACTATAGTGTGTGTGACATGGCGTCTCAACAGACCATCCTAAGTGGTGAACTAGACTTTTACCTCCGACACATTACATCAGCACCCGTCATGAATCTCATTATCTTCCTGAGTCCAACTTCATCCAACCCTCTGATATATAGCTGGAAATATCAGAAATTCTGAATATCTGCCTGCTTTTGTGGGGATGCCTGCAGTAACTTCAAAAGTGTAGGTACCTGCTTATCCTTTTTCCTCTAGAGTGTTTGTGACAGCACTTCTCTTGCAGCATCCAACACATTATCATATTATTGTGGTGTGAACTTCAATGTCCAGAGGGGTTGTGGAGTGACCTTTAACACCTGGAGGGGTTTGTGATGTGACTTCTGTCTTCTGCAGGGCATGTGGTGTGACATCTGTTGTCTGGAGGAGTATCAATTATAAAAGCGATCAGGTACTGTAAGGGGTCTAGGTTGTGTAGCTAATTCTGTTGGCTATATACAAATACCAGTATGTCATCCAGCTGATACGGAAGGGGTTCTCCAATGTGTGGCACAAACTCTCTCTGACACAGTTGAAGTCAGAAGATTACATACACATACAAATACATTTAACTCAGTTTTTCACAATTCCTGACGTTGTAAAAAATCCCTGTCTTAGGTCAGTTAGGATCACCACTTTATTTTAAGAATGTGAAATGTCAGAATAATAGTGGAATGATTTCAGCTTTTATTTCTTTAATCACATTCCCAGTGGGTCAGAAGTTTACATACACTCAATTAGTATTTGGTAGCATGGCCTTTAAATTGTTTAACTTGGGTCAAACATTTTGGGTAGCCTCCACAAGCTTCCAACAATAAGTTGGGTGAATTTTGGCACATTCCTCCTGACAGAGCTGGTGTAACTAAGTCAGGTTTGTAGGCCTACTTGCTTGCACACGCCTTTTCAGTTCTGCCCACAAATTTTCTATGGGATTGAGGTCAGGGCTTTGTGATGGCCACTCCAATATCTTGACTTTGTTGTCTTTAAGCCATTTTGCCACAACTTTAGAAGTATGTTTGGGGTCATTGTCCATTTGGAAGACCCATTTGCGACTAAGCTTTAACTTGATGTCTTGAGATGTTGCTTCAATATATCCACATAATTTTCCATCCTCATGATGCCATCTATTTTGTGACGTGCACCAGTCCCTCCTGCAGCAAAGCACCCCAACACCATGATGCTGCCACCCCTGTGCTTCACGGTTGGGATGGTGTTCTTCGGCTGGCAAGCCTCCCCTTTTTCCTCCAAACATAACATTGGTCATTATAGCCAAACAGTTCTATTTTTGTTTCATCAGACGAGAGGACATTTCTCCAAAAAGTCCGATCTTTGTGCAGTTGCAAACCGTAGTCTGGGTTTTTAATGGGGGTTTTGGAGCAGTGACTTCTTCCTTGCTGAGCGGCCTTTCAGGTTATGTCGACATAGGACTCGTTTTACTGTGGATATAGATACTTTTGTACCGGTTTCCTCCAGCATCTTCACAAGGTCCTATGCTGTTGTTCTGGGATTTATTTGCACTTTTCGTACCAAAATACATTAATCTCTAGGCGACAGAACGTGTCTCCTTCCTGAGTGGTATGATGGCTGCGTGGTCCCATAGTGTTTATACTTGCGTACTATTGTTTGTACAGATGAACTTGGTACATTCAGGCATTTGGAAATTCCTCCCAAGGATGAACCAGACTTGTGGAGGTCTACAATTCTTTTTCTGAGGTCTTGGCTGATTTCTTTTGATTTTCCCATGATGTCAAGCAAAGAGGCACCAAGTTTGGTAGGTCTTGAAATACATCCACAGGTACATCTCCAATTGACTCAAATTATGTCAATTAGCCTTTCAGAAGCTTCTAAAGCAATGCCATAATTTTCTGGAATTGTCCAAGCTGTTTAAAGGCAGTCAACTTAGTGTATGTAAACTTCTGACCCACTGGAATTATGATACTATGAATAAGTGAAATAATCTGTCTGTAAACAATTGTTGGCAAAATCTCAACACCCCAAATGTTTGTACTGTGTATACAGTTCTCCCACAGTTATGCCATCCTTCAAGAACACTTTCTTGAAAGTCAAAGATTTCATTAGACATCGTCCCATGGTCCTTGGATTTCCAGTGGGAAAAACAATGGGAAAAACAGTTGTTCTTTGACCCAAAAGGTCCTTTTTCCAATAAGTTTTTGGAACATTGATAATTTTAAATAAGTTCATTAGGCGCAGAGTTGACTGATTTCCTTATATTAACTGTAACTCAGTAAAATCATTGAAATTGTTGCATGGTACGTTTATATTCTTGTTCGGTATATCAGTCTGCTAATACAGGACTAGTAAAGCCCAGTGCACTGCTTTTGTGAAATTGTAAACTAGATGTATTTGTGATTACCATCATTTGTAACATGAGTCTGATAATTATCTATACAAAACAGTTAATCTGAAAATACTTGTGGAATGTAAAAATACTTGCTTGATATGTTTTCCAGTTTCTTGGAATACTTTCTAAATGCAACTTATTTGAAAATGACCTGTACCCTCACACACTGACTCGGTACCGGTACCCCCTGTATATAGCCTCGTTATTGTTATGTACATTTCTTGTTACTTTTTGATACAATAATTTTTTTTAGTAAACCCTAGCATTGCAAGCGCAATGCTCTACCAACTGAGCCACATCATCACAAACCAATTGCTGTCTCTAAGTACTAAATTACTGTATAGATCTTCATGGTGATGGAAAGTCTACAGGTACAAACCTAGATGACTAGCCTCTGTACAATACCGTTATATACATTTTACATTGTGGTTTGTAAGGATGGTAAATTAATACTGCACAAAATGTGGTTTTCCATGTTTTTTGATCAAGAAAAATATTTAACTTAATGTGGATGTTGTGCCTTTGCAACTTGATTTTTACCTAATTTCCCCCCCAATTTTGTGAATACGATCTTGTTTCATCGCTGCAACTCCCCAACGAGCTCGGGAGAGGCGGAGGTCGAGTCATGCGTCCTCCAAACCGCGCTTCTTATTAACACAAGCTCCCTTAACCCGGAAGCCAGCCGCCCCAATGTGTTGGAAACACTGTTCAACTGGAATATTTGTTTTGCTCTTGCTGTAGACATCTATATTGGTCCGTCAATACTAGTAAAGGCCCAGTGCATTACTTTTGATAAAAATATTTACAAAATAATATTTTTTAAAGATTTTTCAGGGGGTGCTGCACCACTCTCAGCATGGCTATGTGTCTATGGCCACAATGCAACAAGGGTATATTTGTGTGCATGCTGCCCAAACTGCAGCCATACCGTTAACTGCCAAAATAAAGAAAGCCCTTGAGTAAACAAAGGATACAAAGTATACGTTATGGTGTGGGGTGCATTTTCCTGGCCCACTTGTATAATCTATGCCAAGGTGCATTGAAGCTATTCTGGCAGCCTAACACCCTTTTAAGACGCTGTTGGTGTTTCCTTTATTTTGGTAGATACCTGTATGTGCTTGTGATTAAACTTAATCCAGTTATTTTGTTTAATAAACTATTGATCCTCTGTGGCTAAATTATGCTCGGATATATTTTTGAACATTGAGAGCGGGCCCCTGTGGTCTAATATATACACACACACAGGCTTGTGCCCAGCCCGACTCATACAATTGACCAGTTACAATTATTTATAATGCTTTTTTTATTTTTATTAATCACTTACCCAATCAAGGCAGGGCTCCCCAGTTACCCACGTGGGTCCCCTACCTCCTCCCCTCATCTGATGATTAGCAGAGCGGAATCACCCACTCATTGAGTGCGGGCTCCTGTGTCCCCCAGTGGTTGGCGGTTGCAGTTTAAAAAAACAATAATAATACAACACTACATATTTTGGGGTTCTGAGGATATGAAAATATACTTGTTCATGTTCATGGAGTGCTGAGGTTTAGAGGGTCAACACCAGAAGTTAATGGTTATAGGAGGAAGGTATATAGTGGGTGCAATTAAGGTTGGAATGTTTAGGGGAGCGATTACATGGGGCAGGCATTGATAAGGGGAGAGAGCCATGGATTAGTGATTGAGGGGGGTTGAGGTCAGGTCAGGGTCACCTTAACCTCTCTGGGATCATTCGGGACGCTAGCGTCCTCCTCGCCAAAAGCCAGTGAAATTGCAGGGCGCCAAATTCAAAACAAAAGAAGTCTCATAATTAAAATTCCTCAACCATACAAGTATTTTACACCATTTTAAAGATACACTTCTCGTTAATCCAACCAGTGTCCGATTTCAAAAAGGCTTTTTGGCGAAAGCAGAACATCATTATGTTAGGTCAGCAACTAGTCACAGAAAGCATTCAGCCATTTTCCAACCAGAGAGGTGTCACAAAAAGCAGAAATATAGATAAAATTAAATGACTAACCTTTGACGATCTACATCAGATGACACTCCCAGGACTCAATGTTACACAATACATGCATGTTTTGTTCGATCAAGTTCATATTTATATCCAAAAACCTCAGTTTACATTGGCGCCATGTTCAGAAATGCCTCCAAAACATCCAGAGAAATTGCAGAGAGCCACATCAAATTACATAAATACTCATCATAAACTTTGATGAAAGATACATGTTTTTACATAGAATTAAAGATAAACTTGTTCTTAATGCAACCGCTGTGTCAGATTTCTAGAAAAGCTTTACGGCAAAAACACAATGTTCAATCATCTGAGAACAGCGTTCAGCCACAAAAGTAAGCCATACAGTTACCCGCCAAATTGTGGAGTCAACAAAAGTCATAAATAGCATTATAAATCTCCACTTACCTTCGATTATGTCCATATTTATGTCCAAATACCTCTGTTTTGTTCACTATTCCAAAGGCACAATGTACGAGTGCAAAATCCAGAGGAAAAGTCAAGAGTTCCATTACAGTTTATAGAAACATGTCAAACAATGTTTACAATCAATCCTTAGGGTCTTTTTATAATAAATCTTCAATAATATTCCAACCGGACAATAGCGTGTTCATTACAGAGGAAAAAGAAGGAACAGCGTGACCGCGAAGTAAATAACTGATTGGCCTAAGCCTAGTCCATTTGTTGAAACAGCTCTTATTTGACACCCTTTCACAATAGAAGCCTCAAGCAACTTTCTGAAGAATGTTGACATCTGCTGGAAGCCTTGGGAAGTGCAACCAGGCCCCATAGACACAGCATATTGGATAGGCAATCACTTAAATGAAACTACAAAACTCCGATTTCCCACTTCCTGGTTGGATTTGTCTCAGGTTTTCGCCTGCCATATGAGTTCTGTTATACTCACAGACATTATTCAAACAGTTTTAGAAACTTCAGTGTTTTCTATCCAATACTACTAATAATATGCATATATTAGCATCTGGACAGAGTAGCAGGCAGTTTACTCTGGGCACCTTATTCATCCAAGCTACTCAATACTGCCCCCGTGTCACCAAGAAGTTAAGGGAGAAATAAAAGTTTATGGCCCGTATCACTAGTGTCCTGCCTAGCAGTAAAGAACGATGTTTGTACAGATGTGTAGGAGGAGACTCAGCCTAGGAGGAAGGGTTAAATATCAGTGCTTGTGTGAAAATGTTTTTGTCTAATGCAGCTGTGTTGATCCTCTGGGAAGAATACACTTGGTTAAGCTTTCATAATGTCCATTGAGTTTTTACTCTGCGAAATTAGAATCTAACAGTATTATATATACACACAGTACACATTTTCTTCTATGATTACTTTTTTCTTCCAACTGGCCTAGGCCCAGCCCCGGTAAACGCCTGCATTAATTCGTCCCTGGCCGCAAGTTGAGTGCAAATGCCCTGGTCATGGCTAGAAGGGATGCATCTTTTGTCAAATTAATGTCAGATTTTACTTTTCGTAGCAGGTTAGGATAATTAGGTTAAGGTCAGGAAAAGGGTTAGCTAAGATGCTAAATGTTTCTACTTCTGACGTTAACTTGCCAAATGCTGGATCCCTTCTAGTCATGACCGTAGATGTTGAGCGATTTACTCAGTTAAATCCTAAACTACTTGTCAAAATTGAGTCAGCTTTACTTATTAGCCTATGGGATAAATACACAAGTTGCATTTGCCTATGTAGCCCACATAAGACAGTAAGTAAGCAAGCCAACCTTGGACAAGTAAGCAAGTGGGGGGAAAAAAAACAATTCTCAGTATGTAACGCTATTATTTGTTTATTTCGTTTTAAACGTGGCAACAACAGAATAAATACATCCCTGGTGGTATTCACATATGATACTATGGTTTTTGGATTCACAGGAAATAAAACACTGGAAACATTCACAATGAGAAGAACACGAAACATCTATATGACAAAAATACATAAAACAAAGCCATACCTGTAAGGATTGTGGATAGTGGGAAGGCAGGAACAGGTTCAACAGTTACAGTAGTCATATCATGCAGTAGGCCCAGTCATCTTACAGTAACTAGAGACAGAAATTAACACTCCCTTTATCGACATCGGTTTGGAAAATAAAAAGGAACCCTCAGTTGCACAAGATCAACAGAACGTGTTGAAAAAAGGTATATCCCTTTCTTTCCCAAATAAAATACCAGTGGTGACCCATCCTTCCCTGTCGTAGTGGTAGAAAGTGACAATAGTGATTGATGTTAATTCCACAGACCAATCACCTCGAGTTATTGAACTGTCCCACAAGCCTGCAGTGCAAAACGACATCCCTCCCTACTTCCCTTGTCTCAATGGACTAAACCCTCTCACTCTGTAGCAAATCACCCTACTTACCAAAATGCATTACAAAACCAAGAGAAGGTACAGTTGGTCAGAGATGTGACAGACTAATACTGCCTTGAGAACCTTCAATCTATTTCCTGCTTGGGATTTATCAACCTTGTGGCCGATGATGGGACTTCCTTTAAAACAAAACAGAAAATTGAAACGCAAAACAAAAAAACATACAATTCTATATGATGAAACAAACAAAACAGATACAAAAGTAAAATAAAACATTTGTTCATTACAAAAACTCCCTCTTTACAGTACATTCTGAAAGTATTCAGACCCCTTCCCCTTTTCCACATTTAGTTACATTACAGCCTTACTCTAAAATTGATTGAATTAATGTTTCCTCATCTACACACACACACCCCATAATAACAAAGCGAAAACAGATTCAGAAATGTTTGCAAATGTATTACAAATAAAAAAAACTGAAATACCTTAAGCATTCAGACCCTTTGGAAAGCACACACCTGTCCATATAAGGTCCCACAGATAACCATGCATGTCAGAGCAAAAACAAAGTCATGAGGTTGAAGGACTTGTCCGTAGAGTTCCGAGACAGGATTGTGTCGAGGCACAGATCTGGGGAAGGGTAACAAAACATTTCTGCAGCATTGAAGGTCCCCAAGAACACAATAGCCTCCATCATTCTTAAACAGAAGAAGATTGGAACCACCAATACTCTTCCTAGAGCTGGCTGCCCAGCGAAACTGAAGGGCCTTGGTCAGGGAGGTGACCAAGAATGTGATGGTCACTAAAACAGAGCTCTGGAGTTCCTCTGTGGAGATGGGAGAACCTTCCAGAAACAACCATCTCTGCAGCACAAGCAGGCCTTTATGGTAGAGTGGCCAGACGGAAGGACATGACAGCCCGCTTGAAAATTTGCAAAAAGGCACCAAAAAGATTCTCAGACCATGAGAAACAAGATTCTCTGGTCTGGTGAAACCAAGATTGAACTCTTTGGCCTGAATGCAAAGTACTGAGAGAACCTAGTTGAAAACCTGCTCCATAGTGCTCAGACTGGGGTTCACCTTCCAACAGAACGAGCCTGGACTTGAACATCTCTGGAGAGACCTGAAAATAGCTATGCAGCGACGCTGTGCTTCAACACAGTACTGAGTAAAGGGTCTGAATACTTACATAAATGCCATAGTTCCGTTTAAAAAAATATATATACACATTTGCAAAAATGTCTAAATCCGTTTTTTGCCTGGTCATTATGGGTTATTGAGTGTAGATTGATGGGGAATAAAAACATTTTTTTAATCCATTTTAGAACAAGGCTGTAACATAACAAAATGTGGAAAAAGAGAAGGGGACTGAATACTTTCCAAATGCACTGTATGTTCCCTTAGTGGGCAGTTGTTTTGGAAAGCGAGGGTCATGAAATGCAACATTCTCATTCAGTCTATATAGGACTGGAGACATGAGAACAATACAACCTTCAGTGAATGCAAACCTCTTCTCTTTGTAAACAATTACTCCTATATTTAAAGTGGGTTTGGGGCAAATGTGTGTGTTAGAGAGAGAAATTAGTCTCAAAAGCACTACCTAAAACTTCTTCCCTTTCACCTGCTTTCTCTTTTCACATCAGTTCCTAATATCTCAGGGAAATCAGATTATTCTGGTTGATAACAAAAAGGAGCAATCTGATTGGCGAGAATTGATGGTTATTTATTCACTTCACCAGATGCCTTATTCCCTTTTGATAGGCATTGTACACACTATTCGACACTTCCCTAATACAAAAATCTCACAATGAATTGTTTTAGTATTGTGGTTTACAGTCACCTATGACGGACTCAATAGCAAGGACAATAGCATCAGAATCGCCTCTGATCCTCCAGGAACTTGAGTCACTCTACTTCTCCCCCTCCGAGTGGGTAGAAGTTGAGTTCTGCAGGCAGGCTGCATGCTGGGATAGCTGTGGCATTGTAGGTATAAAAAGGTGCCTGCATACTAGATTCGGTTTGCTCCTAGCAGAACTCAGCTAGACGCACATCTGTGCCTCACATACTCCCTTAAATGACTGCTTGAAAATGAAGAAAAAAAGCGGCAATATTGTGTTTTGTCCCTCTTGAGACGCCGTAGCAACATAGTCAATATACACTTCCTCAAAATAGTTTGAATAAATCAGAGAAATTAACAAATGTGTAGTTATTTTTAGTTTTTGCCGAGGTCTTCGTCATGCAATTTTACATCTAGCTAAGATGTTTGGTGCAGTATTTTAAGTGAATAAATGTGCATGAAAAGTTGTAGTCTCTCGTTGAATGACAAACACTTCAATGAAGAATCACTACTTTTGACCAATCACTGACAAAGGCGAGTAGACTTCGGCTAGTGAACTTAAACTTGTCTCAAGAAAACAAATGTGTGTGAACAGTTGGAAAAAACCCTGCCAAACACCAAAACTAACAAAAACGTCACAAAATCTTGTCATAATAAATGCGTAAACCAGCGCGCCACATTTCGACTAGGAAGCATGCGAGAACCATAAGGCAGCAAATAGAGAGAAAGGGAAATACACCAGCCACAGCTTTTCACACCTCCGCCACACTCAGGACAAACCAGGTTCCAACCACATCAAACCGGCTGGCATAAACCATGACATACACCATCTGAAATCGTCAGCTCCGCATTCTGATAAAGGGGTGGGCGTTGAAGCTAGGTCTAGGTTCCCACAAGTGTGGGTGGGGTTTGGCAGAGACTGGAGGTGGAGGGAGGCTACTCGAAGGCCCAGACCTCCACACTGTGGATGGTGAAGTCCTTCTGGATGGCGAGGGGCTGGTTGTGGAAGGTGGCACAGCTAGAGGTGGTGCCGTGGTACAGGTCAGCATCCACCCACAGCCCTATCTGACCTCTAGGGAGAGAGACAGGAAAAAAGGTCAGACAAACTCATAACGACATGGCAACTAAGTTGACTTCAACAGAGAGCAGGTCACACAAAGATGCTTACGTGGCTTTTTGTCAAGCAAAGCATGACAGCGAGGGTACAACGCTGCGTACAGAAATATGAGGCAGAGACGGGCTACATCATCATGGTTCAGAAGAGGGTGAGTAAAGAGGGAAATGTAAAGGGAGGTGGAGTGTGAGCAGTAGCTACATAGTGTGCATAAAATAACACATGCGCAGAACATGATCTGGATCCTTAGCTTTCAGAAAGAGGTTTCCGTAGGGGTGGGGGCTAAAACTTAGTCACAGCCTATAATTTAATAGGCTAGCTATTTCAGGTGATACACAGACATCAAAATATCTGTCATGCCATTCCCTAACCTGATCACCAGAGCTTTTGTGTATATAAGCTGCCATTTGTTGTCATTCTTATAAGGCCCAGTGCAGTCAAAAACGAGTTTTGTATGAACAAAAATAAACGCAACAATTAAAGATTTTACTGAATTACAATTCATATAAGGAAATCAGTCAATTGAAATAAATTGATTAGGCCCTAATCGATGGATTGCACATAACTGGGAAAACATATGTATCTGTTAGTCACAGATGCATCCCCCCCCCCAATTTAAAGTTAAGTTTTCTTGTTTTTCAATCAACCAACAAAACACATTCCACATTCACAGATGTGACAGGCTTTAAAAAAATAAGTCAAAAAATAATACATTTGAAAAAATAAAATTACAATTAAAATGAATGATAGTCAAATAAAAGCATTTATTTTTCTTAATCTATATATTTTCCTTGGTACATAACACACACACACACACACACACACACACACACACATACACACATACACACATACATACACGTACTCAAAAACCAAATTAAAATAAAAACACACAAAAAAACATAACACTTGCAGCAGCACTATGAAGGTTCTTATCAGCTATTTCAAGAATTCGCTGAGACGACGGGCCAGTAATTAGTTTAGGTTTTACAGTACCTTACACAACATGTATCTGCACATTTCCCTAGTCACCCCATTCACTCTGTCCAGTTTGAAATATAGTTGAATAGTGGAGACCAGAGTCTATCAAACTTGGGCTGTCTCTTGTGGACATCATAAGTGAGCTTTTCAAGAGGAAGAAAGTCAACAATCTGGTCAATCCACATTTTAAATGTCGGTGGGGGGGTATTAGAGGCCCACAATAGAAGAATACATTTCTTAGCAAAGTATGTAATAGTCATAAGCAAATTTTCTCTGTCAGGATCAAGAACAAAGTCCTGCTGGGCATTAAGAAGATAGATACACGGGGTCATATCAAACTGTACCTCTAGTATTTTCTGTGCAGCAGTATGTACAGATTGCCAGAATCTGGCAATCTCCCTACAGCTCCAAAATACATGCATATAGGTTCCACTTTCAGAGGTACATCTTTTAGTTAGGAGACATATCTGTTTTCATTCTATGGAGTCTCAAAGGCGTATAATAAAATTTGTACAAAAATGTGTAATTAGATTCTTTCATTTTTACACTGGTAGAGGAGCAGTATACCCTGTCGCAAACCTCCGCCCATAACTCATCACTGATAGTCAGACCAAGGTCCTTTTCCCAGATTATTTTCAAAGGAGTAAAGGAGGAGCTTCCTTTCTCAGAAAGGAGTCTATAGATGTAAGATATTTTGCCTTTAATGGATTGTGCTGTGACAAGAAGGGTTTCAACTTCATTCAACAGAGTTCTAAACCTCCTCTTGGAGGTAAATGAGGAAATGACATGTCTAATTTGAAGATATATTTTTTTAAATGGGATCTTGGAACATCGAATTCACTGCAGAGCTCTTGAAAGGATTTCAGTGTAGTGGTTTTCTGATGAAATAGGCCTGAAAAGGTCCTGATTCCTAGAGTATGCCAAAGATTAAAGTTGGCATCCCTCAGGGCTTTTGGCAAGTCTGGGTTGCCTACTATAGGCGAGTGAGAACATATTTGGGAGGAAATGCCCAGGTATTTCTTACAGTCCCTCCACGCTAGTAGGGTGCTGTAAATCGCAAAGGTTTTGGCTAAGTTATTAATGAATATAATTGAGCTTAAGGGCAATGAACCACAGGATTGGGCTTCTATCTGAATCCACGTTGACTCGTCTGTTTGTGATCCATGTTAGCATGTTGCGGATTTGGGCAGACCAGTAGTACAATTGAAGGGAGGGAAGGGCAAGACCACCTTTAGATTCAGGTTTTGATAAAGTGGAAAACTTGATCCTAGGTTTTTTATTGCCCCATATAAATTTGGTGATGCTTTGGTTAGTTGTTTTGAAGAAGGAAACTGGGAGATAGCATGGGAGCATCTGAAATAAGTAGTTCAGTCTAGGGAGGACGTTCATACGCATTACATTAATTCTTCCTACTAAGCTAATTGGGAGGGAGATCCAGGTTTGGAGATCGTTCTTGATTCGATCCAGGAGTGGAAGATAATTTTCCTTAAAAAGGCTATTCAGATCTGGTGTTATGAAGATCCCGAGGTATTGAAACCCCTGTGTTTTCCATTGGAAAGGACAAAGTGTCTTCATAGAACTGGTGAGTGTAATATTGAGAGGGCAGACAGTGGATTTGTTAAAATTGATCTTATAACCTGAAAACTTGCCATACTGAGCAATTGTGTCTAAAATGAGAGGGAGGGATTTCTCAGGGTTGGATATGTAGAGCAAGACATCTGCGTAAAGCGAAATCTTGTGCTGCAGGCCACCTGCAGAAACACCCATAATACTTGGATTGCTCCTTATCAGCTCTGCCAGAGTCTCCGCCCCCAACAAGTAGAGCAGCGGGGACAGCGAGCACCCTTGTCTTGTGCCCCGTTCCAGAGGGAATCTGTCAGAGTTCAGTCCATTAGTAGTCACCATGGCATTTGGATGAGAGTATAGTGATTTGATCCATTTAATAAAATTTGGGCCCATATTGAACTTTTCTAAGACTGAAAACAGAAAGCTCCACTCCATCCTATCAAACGCCTTCTCAGCATCCATTGAAGCCAGCAGGACAGGAGTCTTTTGTGCGTTTACTTGATCAATAATATCAAAAAGACGGCGAATGTTATCAGAAGAGTATCTGTCTCTAATAAATCCAGTTTGGTCCGCTTTTATTATTTTGGGAAGAACAGTGTTTAGTCTTTTGGCAAGCAATTTGGTAATTATTTTATACTCGAAATCCAACAAGCTTATGGGCCGGAAGGACGAGCAGGATAGGGGGTCCTTGTCCTTTTTTAGCAACACTGTAATGCGAGCTGTGTGCATTGAGTCTGGGAGAACTCCGTTTTTGCAAGAATCCTCCAGCATTGGCATGAAGATGGGGCTGAGCTGGGACCAAAAAGCTTTGTAGAACTCTGGGGAATCCATCTGGGCCTGGGGACTTATTAGGTGGCATGGAGGTAATTGCCTCCAGGATCTCCTCAGGAGTGAAGGGGGAGTTGAGATCTTCCTGGTCAGTCTCTTGATAGTTTAGGTAGCGAGATTCCCTCTAGGAAAGAGTGGAGTTCTGCCTCCGTGTGTTTTCTCTCAGAGGTATATAGTTTGCAGTAAAAATCATGAAAAGTTAAATTGATCTTTTTTGGGTCATATGTGATCTTGTCCTCTGCTGTTCGGATGGCCATAATTGTACGCTCTGACTGCTCCTTTTTTAATTGGTAAGCAAGCAATCTACTGGGCCTATTGATCTACTCATGGTATTTCTGTTTAGTAAAGAAAACCTTTTTTTATCTCCCGAGTATAGTCCAAATTCAGTTTGGCTTTGGCTGCTTTAAGATGACTCCAGGAGGTGCTGTCTAGGGATTGTTTATGTATTTTTTCACAGCATTCCAGCTCCCTCTCAAGATCTAGCCTGTGTGCTTCCATTGCTTTTTTATTAGAAGCATATGCAATTAGATGACCTCTTAGTGTGGCTTTAGCAGCATCCCACATTGTGGCCGGAGAAACAGGAGAATCTTTGTTGTCTTGTGTGTAGTTGTCTATCCATGTAGTTACCAATGTATGGAACACGTCATTTGATAGCATGGAGGTGTTGAATTTCCAGCTCTTTGACCTCTGGATGTTTTTGCAGAGGTCAAAGCGGAGGTGGACAAAGGCGTGATCTGAAAGTGCTATGGGTCCAATTGTACAAGTGGCTGAATTTATGAAACTCTTTGGGATAAAAATGTAATCTATACGGGAGTAGGTGTTATGGACATTAGAGTAGTATGTATAGTCCATAGATGAGCTATTATTCTCTCTCCAGATATCTATCAGTCCCATCTCTTTAGTAAGAGAGTTCAACATCTTTGCAGATCTAGGATTTGTGGTGGGGACTTGAGATGATTTGTCTAGGGTTGGGTTAAGGGTACAATTAAAATCTCCGGCCACCACACCAAAGGAGACACAATGCTCATTGAACAGGGTTATAATTTTTGACATGAAGGCAGGAGTATCTGTGTTAGGGGCGTATATGTTTAATATAGTAATTGGTTGACCATATAGTGACCCAGTTATCAAAATAAATCTCCCCTCCGGATCAGATATGTTTTTGTCTATTATGAAGGGAACATTTTTATGGATAAGTATGGCTGTGCCTCTACTGTTTGATTTGAAAGATGAGAAATACACCTGTCCCACCCAAGCTCTGCGGAGTTTGGCATGTTCAGCATCACAGATGTGTGTCTCTTGTAATAGCGCAATGTCTGCTTTTTCCTTTTTTAGAGCACATAGTATCTTTTTTCATTTTATTGCATGCCCTAGACCATGGCAGTTCCATGTCAATAGATTTAAGGTACTAGTCATCGTCATCGAGCAGTAATCGAACTTTAGTGCAAGTCATCTCTGGGTAAAAGTGGATAATAGTTAGAGCTGCGTTCACATAAAATAATAATCTCTGAACACCCCAGCCGAGTTCCCAAACAACTCGACATCCCGTTGGATCTATTACCCCCCCCGCTCAGTCTCAATTCTGTGTTCCGAATGAAACAAAAACCGGGAACAGTTAGCAACGCACAACGTCTCCCTCTCCCCACCAAAGAAATGCCTCATCCTCTCCACCCCGCATTGAGTAAATAACACAGTTGCCCTCGTCCAGACCACAGTAAAAGAGGGGAGAAAAATAAACTCAATAGCCCAGCCTACATATACCTCCCCCAAGGGACATAGGGAACCCCAGATAATAATAGCAACAACAAAAAAACAGGGAAATAAAAGTAGGCTGAAACATTAGTAGTCCTAGGTTAGGCTATACAGCCCATCCCTCTCAGTTAAAGGAAAATAAATATAAATTGGACGGCTATAATGACATAGGGGGTGGGTCTCTGGATATCGGCTATATGTCGTCTTACCTCCTTTAGTAATGGCATTAATCGCATTTAGTATTTGGTCTGTTTCTCATTGGCCAGGATTGTCTTTCAAAAAACGTTTTGCCTCTTCGGGAGTTTTGAAGTGTCGCAAGGCTCCTTGGTGAAGAATCCTGAGCTCGTTTGGGTATTTGAATCCCCTGAAGATGCCTCGGTCAATGGAGTATTTCTTCACTTCGTCAAATTCTCGGCGCTTTCGGCGTATTCCAGCTGACAGGTCCTGGTGTAAAGCGAGTTTGGCGTTTCCCACTGTGATGGTGTTGTTTTTCGCCGCCTGTAGGACTCGTTCCTTGTCGGTGAATCTCAGGAAACGTATGGTGATTGGGCGCGGTGGTTGTCTGGCTGCTGGTGGGGGCCTCAGTGCTTGGTGAGCTCTCTCGAGTTCTATGGGCCTGTCGGTGGACAGGTGGAGCCACTCGGGAAGTTTGTCTTGCAGGTAGCGGATCAGTGGCATGTTTCCCTCTTCTTTTTCACCCAGATTGAATAGAACACAATTATTCCTTCGCCCCCTGTTTTCCAGGTCCTCTGTTTTCTCTTCCAGATGCTCAATTTTCTTTTTAGCATATGCTATTGTTTCCATGGCATCTGTCAATAAGTTTTCCATGGATAGGATTCGCCCCTCTGCCTCAACCATAAACGCGGGGCGCCTGGACATCTTGTTGTTGATGTCAGGCAAAGCGTTTTCCAGGATCGTCACCTTGCCCCCTATCGCACTGAGCTGAGAGTTAATGGCATCTAATTTGGTGTTTAGTTCTGTACGTTGGGATCTCAACTCAGAAAGGATGTCTTCGACAGAGTGCGAGGTTGGCATTCGTTGTGCCTCGTGGGGGAGCGGGTTCTCTTGCTCCTGGCTAATGGCGCTAGTTTTCTCTGAAGCTAGCTTCTTCTTGGAGGCTTTTTCCGTCGCTAATACTAGAGTCCGGGTAAAAATGTCACCTGTTGTGTCGCCTTTTGTAGCCGCCATGACTTTTTCTTACTAAAGCTAAATGAGTGTGAACTTGGAGTGGAGGTAAGATTAGGAATTGGAAACTACTTGTGCGGAGCTCTTAGTTCATGCAGCCATCTCGTTCAAGGGTCACGTGATCCCCCCCATTTTTTTGTTTTTAAAAAGGTAGGGGCGTGGATCAGAACACCAGTCAGTATCTGGTATGACCCCCATTTGCCTCATGCAGCATCTCCTTCACATAGTTGATCAGGCTGTTGATTGTGGCCTATGGAATGTTGTCCCACACCTCTTCAATGGCTGTGCCAAGTTTCTGGATATTGACAGGAACTGGAACACGCTGTTGTATACGGCAAAATATGTGATGGCAGCGGATGAACGGCATGACAATGGTCCTCAGGATCTCGTCATGGTATCTCTGTGCATTCAAATTGCAATTGTGTTCGTTTACCGTAGCTTACTCCTGCCCATACAGTAACCCCACCGCTACCATGGGTCACTGCAAACCACTCGCCCACACGAAGACAAACTTGTGGTCTGCAGTTGTGAGGCCGGTTGGACGTACTGCCAAATTCTCAAAAACAAATGAGGTGGCTTATGGTATTGAAATGAACATTGAATTATCTGCCAACAGTCTGGTGGACATTTCTGCAGTCAGCATGCCAGGGGCACGCTTCCTCACATTGCTCAATCACATATATTCAAATACACTCACCCTCCTCCTCCCATCTGAAGAGAATCTATGTTGCCTTTAACAAAGTAGGAGTTCTCCCCAGTCCAGCGGTACATCTGAGCAAAGGAAAAGCAACACATTGGAAGTCAGGGAGCAAAGCAAATGGCATTCAGCTCATATAAAGCATTAAACTTGAACATGGCTATAAGGATAACACACAGAGATTAATATGACTATGTCTGACCTTGATCTCAGGGCAGAAGCTGAAGAGGAAGGTCTCTCCCGTGCCATAGCAATGCTCACTTACTCTGAAAGGATGGGTAGAGTATCCCCCAAACAACTAATGGGGGGGGGTAGAGAATTTTTTTAAACTCAAGGTTCCAATACAAATTGGGCACCATTGTCAGTGTTTGTGTACCTGGTTGTCCATGTCTTTGATGACCAGTAGCACAGGGCTGTCCACATCCAATAGGCTCCTGTACAGGGTCTTTAAGCTGGTCCCGTGTTCTGCCGTACTGTAAGCCAGTCTCCATGGATACCCCTGCACCCGCGCCGGCAGCCGACACGCAAGCTGTGGGGAGAGAGAAAAACAAATTCTGGGAAGTGTGTGTCGATGTGCATTTCTGCACAGGTTGTGTAGGTGAAGTCACATGTTTATTTTCTTGATTGAAAGTGTTGTGAGTCATGGCGTGTGTGTACCTTCTCTATGTGTGTGTCCTGTAACAGAGTGCTAGGGTCACTGAGCATGGGCAGTAGATCCCCCGAAGGCTCCTCCCCTTCGTAACTGCCAAAAGTCTGCCTGCGCGTCGCCTCGTTGATGGTGATGATCTACGAACACAACCATGTACTGTTAGATACCTTAACCGTACAGTCAAAACATACTTAACCGTAGTATGTGAGGATCTTAAAACATCTAAGGTTAAAAAGATGCATTCAGTATTAGTTGATAGAGATTGATAACATTCATATAATTGTGTTAAAGTTCAAATCTGTCAAAGGGTACGAATTGTGAGAGTAATGTGTAAACGTTATATTGATTACTTTATTTTGTGGTGCCTAAAAGTGTTAATCTGTGATCTACGAAATGCTCTTAAGCTATGAGCCGGAGATCGATTGCTCTGGTCTCCACGCATATTCCTGGGGAAATTCGCGGTCTTTTCTCATTTAACTAAATGTTGACTTGAGAATACAACACCGTATCACTCTCGTGATTATTTCTCTCCTGTTTTCAGGTACTTTATTGATGATAAAAACAGTAATTTAAATGTTATAACTAGCAAACATGTCAAGAGTGTTTAAGGTGTGTTTTAGTAACGTCTTGAGGAAGTTAGAGTTAAGTTTGAAGAGAGTAATATTAGCCCTGCTCGGTTGAAGTGAAGAATAGCATCGTACTGAGAGTAGCTGCCATTTTATGTCGATTGTGAATGAACATGCGTGTTGTTAATAAGATATTTTGCTGTGTTATTTGTATAATGTGTTTTTCTGTTATGTAATGTGTTACTTTTGTGAAATGATTGAACTAAATGTTGACTTGAGAATACAACACCGTATCACTCTCGTGATTATTTCTCCCCTGTTTTCAGGGGCGTAACATTTTTGGAGGCTCCGCTGAGATTGCTGCTCAGATGTCCAGTTTCCACACCCTGGCCGCTGAATTCCGAGCCAGCTAAATCTCCACATAACAACTCAGGCAGGCTGCAGTGAGGAAAGTGTTGCTGTTTGGGGGAAGTTGGAAGTTAGTGGTTAAGTACGTGTCAACTGATGCCATTGATCGACCATCAGAGACAGTAAGGACCATCTAATTCAGAGTCAACTCCTGCACAGTAAAAGTTCCTCCTGTTCTGTCAACATGACAAGCGCCTTGGAAGAACTACAGGAAGAGGTAGGAGAATTACACACCCTGACTAAAGACAAATTACTAGAGATATGTGATTTCCTTGAAATATCAGGCGAACAGAGAAGAGATGTTAAAGACAAATCCCGCATAGCATTAATGACTCATTATGATGTTCCTTGAGAGAGAGGAAGTCACAGAGTTAGAAGATGGCGGCATGTCGGAATTGTTGCTACTTAGAGACGAAATAACAGAGATGATCATTGGCAGAGATAACAAAACAGGGCAAGTTGACCATGATATTGAACCAGCCGGAACACATCACAGAATAGAGGAACTGAGAACTGTAACCCCACAACAAGGGGTGGGAACTGAGCAGATTACTGCAGCCAAAGTCAGTGATTCTCTGCGTCAGCCCCAACACCATGCCAATCTTCAGGGGAGCGTGCCGCTCTCACCCAATGCACAGCCCAGCTCATACTGGCGCAAAGAGTTTAAAATTTCTGGTCAGATAGGTGAACCGGGCCAAAAAGAAAAACAGATTTTTTCCAGCCTTGCCCATCAGATTGAAAATGGACTTAACAGAGGATATCCTGAGGTAGAAATAGTAGACGCAGTAGTCAGGGCTATTTCTCCAGGCTCACAGCTACGCAGCTACTTGGAAGGTAAACCCCAGCTAACTCTTCCCACACTTAGATGTATCCTGCGTTCCCACTTCCAAGAGAAGAGTGCAACAGAGCTTTACAAACAGCTAGCTTCAGAAGCACAGCATAGCAAGGAGACCCCTCAAAGCTTCCTGATGCGCGTTTTAGATTTGAGGCAAAAAGTACTGTTTGCATCCCAGGAGTCAGAATCAGGGCTTAAGTATGACCCTGCTCTAGTCCAGAGCATGTGTTTACACACAGTCCTTACGGGTCTCCAGAGTGACAGTATCAGGATAGACATGCAGCCTCTCCTGCTAGAGAGCGAAACATCAGATGAGGTTTTGCTAGAGAAGCTTAACATTGCTTGTGCTAATGAGAGAGAAAGACGAAACAAAAAGCGGTTTAATGCCCCACAGCCTGCTACAACTGTAAGTGTAGTCCAGTTAGAGGATATGCCATCTGCAAAGTGTCCTGTGAAGGAAGCCAAAGCTACGATACCCGCAGAACTGTTAACAGAGTTAGCTGAACTTAAGACAGGTGTAGCTTCTCTAAAAGGTCTCAGTGCAGAGATTGCTCAGATTAAGGAGACATTACAGCAGCCTATGTTTCAGTCACAGCCTTGTGCCTATGCCCCACCCCCAGTTAGGAGGCCAGATAGGGACCCCCAGCCACCTGTTTCCCAGCAGCAGTATTACAGCAACTACAGTCGGTCCCAAGCACTTGACCCTGCACAGCATCAATATGCACCTAACCGGTATACCAACCACTCTGCTCAAGCTCCAAGGAGGTGTTTTGTCTGCCAGCAGGCCAGAACAGATGCACGCTGCACACACTGCTTCCGATGTGGGAGTGGAGAACATTTTCAAGCTGGATGTAAAATCCGGGAGCCAGACCATCAAGGGAGGCCCCTTTAAACGGAAACGGGTTACCGCTGAGGGACGAGTGTTAACCGTAGCTACCAAAAAGTCCCAGAAATGTGCAAATTGTGCCAGAGAAGAGTCATTTGAGAACCTGAAACAATGTTCATCATGTAAAGAGACACTGTACTGTTCCAAAGTATGTCAAAACCAACATTGGACTAAACATAAGAAAAAATGCACTCACCTGAAAATTGACTCTACCAGTGAAAGGTTTTCCTGCACAGAGAAAATGCCCACTCCTTACCATCCCTAGCTCAAGGTTGCCACCCCGTAAGGTCACCTCGCTAGTCGGCAGACAGTGCCTTATTGAGTGTCACCTGAATCGTCACCACCTCCAAGCTCTATGGGACACAGGATCTCAGGTATCGGTCATTGATGAACGATGGAAAGAGGAATCTCTCCCAAACGCAAGGCTGAGAGATGTTTCAGAAATCCTGGACTCACCTGATGATCTAAGGTTGACTGCAGCAAATGGGACTGAAATGCCGTACCTGGGATGGATTGAAACAACTTTTCGTCTAGCCTCTGAAATTGACCAAACAAAGGAACTGATCATCCCAGTGCTGGTAATGAAGGGCTGTCACCTATCTCATCCCATCATAGATTTCAATGTTATCGAGCACATCCTGACAATGACCGAAAAGACTAAACGATACAGTACAGTAAAAACAGCTTTCCCAAGCCTCAAAAGAAACAAGGTGAGAGCTTTTATACAGGCTGTTAGCGCAGAACAGACAGATGAATACGCAGTGAAAACCAAGAAAGAGAAGGTTGCTGTACCAAAACACAGTAGCATTCAGATTGAGTGCCGTGTAGCTTCCCAGCCTTTCAAAGATGACATGACAATGCTTTTCCAGCCAGACCTGAACCCGCAGTGGCCAGATGACCATGAGTTCTTTGACACACTAGTCAGAGTCAGTAAAGGTGTTTTTCCAGTTATCCTGCTTGATGTCTCTAACCCCACTGACCACGACATTGCCCTGCTAGGACGCACAATAATCGGTACAGTACAAACCATTATGACTGTGTTACCTGCCCAAGTCTTTGAAAAAACTGTCACCTCAGCCACAGTGAATCACACCAGCGTTCGAACCCCATGTACTGCTACTGAACAGTGGGATCCACCAGTAGATTTAACTCACCTAACCGAAGAACAGAGAGAGGTTGTTAGGCAAATGCTTAGAGAAGAGTGTCACTCCTTCTCCAGATCAGACAATGACATTGGCTGCATTGAACGACTGAAAATGACTATTTCTCTAAAGGACTCTGAACCAGTAAAGCGCACATACATGTCAGTGCCCAGGCCACTGTATCAGGAGATGAAGGGTTACATTTATGACCTCATAGTCCAGGGCTGGGTTAGGAAGTCAAACTCTTCATATTCCTCACCTGTCCTCACCACCTTCCTCACCTCACAACCGGACGGGACCCTCCGGTTGTGTATAGATTACAGAGATCTGAACAGAAAGACACATCCCGACCGCCAGCCCATCCCTCGTGTCCAAGACATCATGGACAGTTTAGGTGGTAATTCCTGGTTCTCCCTCTTAGATCAGGGGAAAGCGTATCACCAGGGGTTCATCTCTGAAGAAAGCAGACCACTGACAGCATTTGTGACACCGTGGGGACTCTATGAGTGGATACGTATGCCATTCGGCCTCATGAACGCTCCTGCAGCTTTTCAGCGGTGTATGGAGGAGTGTTTGGAAGGGCTCCGGGATAACATCTGCATTCCTTATCTGGACGACACGCTAGTCTTCAGTAAAACATTCAACAGCCATGTGAATGATGTGCGAAAAGTTTTGCAGCGTCTCAGAGAGTATGGCATTAAACTCAAACCAAGTAAGTGTGATCTCTTTAAACCCCAGGTCCGTTATTTGGGCAGAATAGTGTCTGCAGAGGGCAGCCGAGTTGACCCAGCCGATTTTGAAGCAGTAAGAGCATTGAAAGAAATCAGACCAGGGACTGTGGGCCAGCTCAGAAAAATACTTGGTTTACTCACGTACTACAGACAGTACATCAAAGACTTTTCTAGGAGTGCCAGCTGCCTGTATGACCTCCTGAAAGCAGATTCAGAGAAATTACCTGACCACCCACGGAAAACAAAAACAAAGAAAGTAAGTCATGTGGTGCCCTCAAACAAGCCAATCCTGTGGACTGACCAGCATCAACAGGCACTTGAACAGCTGATTGAGTGTTTGCTTCACCCACCAGTTTTAGGTTTCCCTGATTTCACTCAGCCATTTGTTGTACACACTGATGCGTCACACCAAGGCTTGGGAGCAGTTCTTTATCAAAAGCAAGAGGGGAAGCTTAGGGTCATTGCTTATGGCTCTCGAACTTTAACAGCAGCTGAGAAGAACTATCACTACCACTCGAGCAAGCTAGAATTTCTAGCTCTAAAATGGGCAATCACTGATAAGTTCCATGACTATTTGTACTATGCTCCCACCTTCACTGTATACAGCGATAACAACCCGCTCTGCTACATTCTGTCTACTGCAAAACTGAACGCAACCACTTCCAGGTGGGTTGCAGACTTGGCTGATTTCCACTTTACAATAAAGTACAGGCCAGGCAGAGAGAACGGTGATGCAGATGCTTTGTCAAGGATGCCACTGGATGTAGAGTCACTGATGAGAGAATGTTCTGAGGAGCTTCCACCAGACACCATCGCCGCCACGATACAAGCAGTTGAGGTACAGAAAGAGGCTGTTGTACCTTGGTCATTTTCAGCTGCATCTATGTCAGTATCAGCTGAAGGTGAGACAACCACTGCAACAACCAGCTCGATCCCAAAAGATGGGATTAGAGAAGCACAAGAATCTGATCCAGTCATCCGTCCTGTGCTCAATTTCAAACTGTCGGGTTCCAAACCGCCAGTTAAAGAGCAAAAGAAATTCAGTCCAAAGACAAAATGCCTATTCAGAGAATGGGACAAATTGACAATAGACAGTGATGGCATTTTGTACAGAATCACTACAGCCCGCAAGCAGTTAGTTCTACCAGAGCAGTACAAAGGTAAAGTGATGGAAGAGTTGCACAATAACATGGGACACCAAGGTACTGACCGCACTGTATCACTAGTACGTGACCGCTTCTTCTGGCCATATATGCAATCTGACATCGAGCACTATGTGACTAAAAGGTGTAGCTGTGTCAAGCAGAAAAAGCCAGCCCATGCAACAAGAGCTCCTCTGACAAACATTATGACAACACAGCCATTTGAACTGGTATGTATAGACTTCCTTCATCTCGACAGATGCAAAGGGGGATATGAGTACATCCTCGTGATTGTTGATCATTTTACACGTTTCACTCAAGCCTACGCCACCACATCAAAGTCAGGTAAAACTGCTGCAAATCTCATCTTCAATGATTTTGCCCTGAAGTTTGGGTTCCCGTCCTGCATCCACCATGACCAATGGGGAGAATTTGAAAATCAGTTGTTCCATCAGTTAAAGAAACTCAGTGGCATGGCGGGGTCCAGGACAACACCCTATCACCCGATGGGAAACGGTCAAGCGGAACGCATTAACAGAACATTGTTGCAAATGTTAAAGACACTAACCGAGACACAAAAGTCAAACTGGAAGGAGTCTCTGAACAAACTGGTTTATGCCTATAACTGCACCCGTTGCGAAGTGACTGGCTATTCACCATTTTATCTTCTGTTTGGGAGATCACCCAGGCTTCCAGTTGATATGCTCTTTGGATTGTGCACAGAGGCAGGTTCCAGTAACCAGCGAGAATACGTGGAGAACTGGAAACGAGGGATGGAAGAAGCATATACGCCATTGCAAATGAAAATGCTCAGAAAGCCGCTGAAAGAAGTAAGAAGTACTATGACACTAAAGTTAGGAGTTCAGTGCTACAGCCTGGCGAGCGAGTTCTGATTAAAAACCTGACACCAAGAGGAGGACCAGGAAAACTCCGTAACTATTGGGAAGATGAAATTCACACAGTGGTGAGACAAATGGGTTCAGACCTGCCGATTTATGAATTGAGACCAGAAAAGGGTAGGGGACGCTCCAGGGTCCTGCACAGAAATCTGCTCATGTCCTGTGACCACTTACCTTTTGAGACACAACCAGAAATGACCAAAGTGGACAAAAGTCAGAAAACGAGGAGACACCAGCCTGCATCACAGACTCTAGATTCTGATGAAGATAGTGGGGATGAATATGACCTTCATCATGAGCCGCTACAGGTTCCCACATCTCCTACAGTACCTGAGGAGAGGAATGCTGAACCAGCGAGAGAGTGGGAACACAGGCCCTCAACAGTGAAACAGACAGTTGCAGTGCCAGTCCCTGATACGCTACCAGCACAGCCTCTTGTTGAAAAGCGGCTGGAGGAGACAACAACAGTTAAAGACCTGCCTGCTGAAAATTTGCCTGATGATCGTCCACCAAGTGCCTTTCCTTCATATACTGATGCTTCTGAACCTGAGGAACCAGCCTACCAGCTGCCACAAAGAGAGAGACACCCTCCAAGACGTATCACCTATGATCAGCTTGGTATCCCTTCCTGCTACAGTATACAGCCACAGTTGTTCCCTGTCTACTCTGCACCAGGACTGGTTCCATGGCTGCCATCACTACAGCAATGTTACTTTCAGCCACCTTACATGTATGGGCTTCAGCAAACATGAGGCTACAGAGTTGACATGTTTGACCATGGACTACTGTCAGATTTCACAGACTGTCAAAAGAGACAATTTACAGACTATGCATATAGATCATTCAAATTGATGGACTGTTGATCAATAGTATGAGAAAATACTGCTTATGTTATATAGCTGGTCAACAGATATGGACTGTGAATATAACTTGTTAGTTATATATGAACTGTGACCCGTGACTTCTGCTCAAGTACTACCTTACAGAAGAGGATTTTCTAGGTCCAGTGCATACGAACTGTTGAAGAAGACAATGTTGGTAATGTTGGGACAACATTTATTTTGTCGGGGAGAGTGTGACAGGTTAAAGGACATATTCATAGCCTGTTATACATTGAAAAGTATTAGTAAGTTCATAGTATGTGAGGATCTTAAAACATCTAAGGTTAAAAAGATGCATTCAGTATTAGTTGATAGAGATTGATAACATTCATATAATTGTGTTAAAGTTCAAATCTGTCAAAGGGTACGAATTGTGAGAGTAATGTGTAAACGTTATATTGATTACTTTATTTTGTGGTGCCTAAAAGTGTTAATCTGTGATCTACGAAATGCTCTTAAGCTATGAGCCGGAGATCGATTGCTCTGGTCTCCACGCATATTCCTGGGGAAATTCGCGGTCTTTTCTCATTGAACTAAATGTTGACTTGAGAATACAACACCGTATCACTCTCGTGATTATTTCTCCCCTGTTTTCAGGTACTTTATTGATGATAAAAATAGTAATTTAAATGTTATAACTAGCGAACATGTCAAGAGTGTTTAAGGTGTGTTTTAGTAACGTCTTGATGAAGTTAGAGTTAAGTTTGAAGAGAGTAATATTAGCCCTGCTCGGTTGAAGTGAAGAATAGCGTCGTACTGAGAGTAGCTGCCATTTTATGTCGATTGTGAATGAACATGCGTGTTGTTAATAAGATATTTTGCTGTGTTATTTGTATAATGTGTTTTTCTGTTATGTAATGTGTTACTTTTGTGAAATGATTGAACTAAATGTTGACTTGAGAATACAACACCGTATCACTCTCGTGATTATTTCTCCCCTGTTTTCAGGGGCGTAACACAAACATTGAAGACAGCTTGGTCCACACACACCCACAAAATACTTGACCACAATGTTAACATAACATCAGTCAAAATGCACTCATCCGAGGGATCATGCCGTGTGAACTCACCTCCCAGCTGTGAGGGGTCACGGGGTCACTGAAGAAGTTATCGATCATGTTGAGCTCGTCCTTCTCCACGACCACGAAGCCCTGCTCCCTGGCCACCTTACCGTACACGTCAGGAGACCATTGGACAAAAAACGCATATAGGTGGTCCACCCTGAAACACACCACACTTTTATGTTTCAGAATATTTATTGAAAGTTTATAAAATTGTGAACACACACCAGTTGTCATCGAGGTTCTGGCTGTGGTCTCATTGGTTGACCTCTCACCTCTCCTGGGGCACAGCAAACCAGTATTCCGGCTGCTTTCCTCTTGTGTGAGCGGGGCTGGATGACCGGCTAAAGACGAACGACTTCCTCATGGGCTTGCCCACCTTGAGGCAAAGGAAAATGGGAGGGGTCTTACTCTTCCTCTCCGTGGACAGAAGCGTGTCTGCAGAGATTTTTGAACAATTTTAAACAATGCAATACAAGAAACGACACAAAATGCTTGAAGTGTTTGTGAACACTCACTTTGGATGGGCGCCTGCATCCGCTCCAGCAGCCAGGACTTCACCTCCGCTTTGTTGCTCCTCTTCCGCTTCTCTTCTTCACTCAGCCCCCCTATCATTGGTCCGTTCTGCAGCTCGCCTGCAGGGCTGGGTTCCCAAGAAATACATTTTCCCGGAGCCTCAGCGGTCTCACTGAAGCTCAGCTTCTGGTTTTGGTCCATTGCGGATTCTGATTGTTCTCTAATGCTAACACTGTTCACTAGTTGCCCTGTAGAGTTGTCGTCTTGGCCTTGGCCTGTGGCTAGGCTAGCAGGCTTCTCCTTCAAGAGTTCACCATCTTTCTCAGTCTCTGATGAGACGGGCAGTGATTCTGTCATGTCCTCAATGGATCTGTTTTGTACCAGTCCTTCATCCTCCTCCTCCCCTCTCTGCGAGGTCAGTGGGACTGAGTCAGAGGGGGACTGGTCCTGGGACTTTGCCCGTTTAGGGGTATTAGATCCTGGAGGCTCTCCTTGCTGGTCCGAGCTTGTAGCACTGGCAGGTGGTCTGGATCCGCTCTTCGGTTCCTCTGCGCTCCATTTCAATGGAAGCTCCAGCTCTGTGAACCACTCATCTGATGGAGACTTGTCCGCTGGATCACACTCTGCTCTCGCTATGACTGGGATATAAGAAACCATGCCGTTTTATTCAAATGACCACATGGATCAAAATATTGCTAAATTATTATTATGCATAAGCTAATTTGTTTTTAACTTGACGTGTATAATGATTCATTTTGATTTGCCATGATTCACCCTGATCCAATACAAGTCATTATGTGTTATCTCCCAGTCATACCCGTCTCTGACAGGGCAGAGTTGATGTCGTCCAGGACGATGGGTCGTTTGGGGTCCAGCGCCTCGTAGCGGCTAAAGGGGTTAAGGTCGCGCTCTGAGGGCAGCTCCTCCCACTCCCCGGGCCTGTACAGAGGACACAGATCCTGGGGTTGGTCTCTGTATAGTGTCAGGGGGCACACCACAAAGCAGGATGGGAAAATAAAAATAATTAAATAAACAAAAATAAAATGCAACTGAAAAACAGAACAGAAATAAAAACGGATTTCAAAAGGCAAAATAATACTACAAATAATAGTAACCAAGAAAATGAACCAGTTCAAAATAAAATAGACAAAAACGAATCCGAGTCGTTTGCCCTTAGAATCTGGTACCGGAAATCAGTTTCCACCTCAGAGAGGGAGGAGAAAGAACAAGTGAGAGAGAGAGGAGTGCAGAAAGAGGTAGAAATAACAAGAAGAAAAAGTGTGACGCTTGAAGAGTCAGTAAGAAAAGCAGGGTTAAGATAAGACCAAGAAAGAGCTAAAAGGGCTAGTTTAAATAGGGAAAGATGGACAGTGTGAAAGAGCTTCTCAAGATGGCAGGGTGGGTTCTTACAACGGCAACGCGTCCTTGAGCTTCATGTGGGAGATGTCGTCGTAGAGGGCCACAGACACCACCTCCTCCATGGGGCAGAGCAGGCCGTACTCCTCACAGCCGTGCTCAATCACCAGGGGGTCAGACTTGTGAGGGTCAAACATGATGTTGTTGGGCGTCACTATCATCACCCCTCCCACCACACCCTGGGAGACAATAAAATACATCAGTTTGAGTCTGCTGTGGTGGTCTTTAATGCAAAATGGCCTACGGTTTGTCCACTTACCATTCCATCAGTAAAGTACTTGCAGCTCATCTTAATGAACTTGACCGTGGCGGGGCTCTCGTCCTCGGACGGGGGCGACAGCACGCGTCGTAATGGTCTTACTGACCTGCCGCTGGAGTCTCCATCCTGAAACATATCGCCAGGCAGCAGGGAAAAGCACAGAACCAGGATCAAAGATTACTTTAGTATGGGTCATCTTAAAAAGGAGAACTGACTTAACTGTAACACCTTCTCTGATAGGCCGCTGGGGAAGGCGGAGTCAGAAGAACCCATAGACTGAGAGTCGGCACCCAATTGGCCCACGTCAGGAACAAACAGCTTCTGCAAGGGTGTAATACAGGCATGTTAGCCAGCATTTACAGCATGAAGTGGTGTGTAATGTGCTAAAACCTCACCTGTCCAGGATAGATACTACGGCAGAAGAGACGGTTGAGCTGCACCAGTTTGTTCGGGGTGATGTTAAACTTCAGAGCAATGCTGCTTAGAGATTCCTGGAGTCCCACCTGTAACATGAAGTTAAACCCTTGGTTATTTTTGATTACCAAAAGTATCAACCTACCCAAAGAAAAATGGAGCATGAGACTAAATCTACAGAAATCTTGCAAAGCATACAACTGGGGTGTCTTCATTAAGCCGATTTTGTCGCAAAACGTTTTGCAACAGAAACTGTTTACTCCAAAACGGAAAACATTTTGCCATGAAAATTTGTTTCTATTGGACAAATTCAGGTAGGTCCCTCTGTTCGTTCACTCAGTTTGCTTCCATTTGGCTCTTTAAAAAATGGAAAACGGTTTCCATTGCTAGACGTAATGAATACACCCCTGTATTTTTTGAAGAAAATGTTTGAGGTTTATTGTCCACATTGCTTTCCTAAGCTAGAGTCTTTGAAGTCAGAACCCCATGGGTTTATGGGAGTTGTAGTGTGAGAGAGGAGTTAGTGAGGCATCACGGAGGCAGCCTGTACTAACGGTATACTCCACTGTCCCGGGGGGCCTCTTCTCACTCTTGGCCTGGCTGCTCCTGTTGCCATCTGAAAGACAGCCACAGGTCACTGACACGGTATAGAGAGATGACCGCCTTAGAGCAGCTCAATCAGAAACAAAAGCATGTATGCACAAACACAATAGTGCTTTAAAATTGAGCTATATTGGAATCTCTCGCTAATTGCCAGAGACAGTTTATTAAAAACACCCTCCCACTATGTCCTCTACTCCAGCTCCTACAGAAACAGTGGAGGGATGACTCAGCATTGTACAGCTGTGAGGAGTCCAGCCGTGGGTCACTGTACATTCAGAGATCACCTTTGGTACAGAGCTGTCACTTATTCACTACTGCATAGTGACTGGTAGCTTTATCAGATCAAGAAATAGTCATAAGATATGTTTGTTTTCTTTCTGTGTCCTGTTGTAGCTCTGAGTGAATGCCGTATAGGACTGAATAGACTCATTGGTCAGTAACTGCATACCTAGGATTTGGGGATATCTGTTCTGATTGAATTTCATTGTTTGTAAAGCCAATATGCAACAACCTTCTAAATTAAAAGGCTGCACACGGTAAAAGGCCTGAGCTTGAATCCTTTATAACCAGGCCTGGAGAAGACAGACAGACACAGCAATAACACAGATATCCGTCTGTCCTTCAGTGAGTTGTCTGTCAGGGTTATGTGGGTTCTTTTGTCTAGATGCCCACACTGGGCTGGAGAGAAAAATTACCGGGTGTAATTAGATTACTGACAGCAGTTTACACAGCTGGCCTGGTACTGACGGTACTGTGGCTAGTAGATTAACACGGGGTTAATGAAAGGTCTCTAAGCTTTACAGACTACAGGCCTCGACAACAAACACTCGTCTGGGACAAGAAAAAAAAATTGTTCTAACAAAAATAGATTTACAGTAAGTTGTCCAAAAAACTATATCAAACCATTACTCCAATCAGAATTGGATCAACATTGGCGTAATATTAAAATCTATTTTTCATGTACACAAATAAAAAAAGTCCTACATGTCAAAGTGTAGGTGATATGCATATTGGCTACAGCCTCATGTCCAAACCGATGACATGACATGAGGAAGGTGAAGTATGTCGTCAAACTTTAATGAGACTTTTAATTACATCAATATAGTGCATTTGGAAAGTATTCAGACCTTCACTTTTTCCACTTTGTCACATTACAACCGTATTTAAAAAATTGACTACACCCCCCCCCCCCCACACACACACACACACACTAAAACAGCAAATTTATTCAACCAAAAAATATCTAAAATATCACATTTACATTCAGACCATTTACTTAGTACTTTGTTGAACCACCTTTGGCAGCGATTAGCCTCGAGTCTTCTTGGGTTTGACGCTGCAAGCTTGGCACACCTGTATTTGGGGAGTTTCTCCCATTCTTCTCTGTAGATCGACTCAAGCTCTGTCAGGATGGATGGGAAGCGTCACTGCAAAGCCATCTTCAGGTCTCTCCAGAGATGTTCGATTGGGTTCAAGTTCTGGCTGGGCCACTCAAGGTGCCTTTTGGCAAATTCCAAGCGGGCTGCCATGTGCCTTTTACTTTAGAGTGGCTTCAGTCTGGCCACTACCATAAACGCCTGATTGGTAGGGTGCTGCAGAGATGGGAGAACCTTCCAGAAGGACAACCATCTCCAAAGAGGAACCCTGGAGCTCTGTCAGAGTGATCTTAGGATTCTTGGTCACCTCCCTGACCCTGGCCCTTCTCCCCAGAGTGCTCAGTTTGGCCGGCGGCCAACTCTAGGAAGAGTCGTCCAAACTTCTTCCATTTAAGAATGATGGAGGCCACTGTTCTTTGGGACCTTCCATGCTGCAGAAATGTTTTGGTACCCTTCCCTAGATCTGTGCCACGACAGAATCCTGTCTCGGAGCTCTACAGACAATTCTGTCGACCTCATGGCTTAGTTATTGCTCTGACAATCTCTGTCAACTGTGGGACCTTATAGAGACAGGTGTGTGCCTTTCCAAATCATGTCCAATCAATTGAATTTACAACAGGTGGACTCCAATCAAGTTGTAGAATTAACAAGGATGATCAATGGAAACAGGATGCACTTGAGCTCAATTTCAAGTCCCATAGCAAAGAGATTGAATACTTATGTAAATAGGTTTTAGTTTTAATAAAATGTGCAAACATTTTCAAAACCCGTTCGCAATTCGTCATTATGGGTTAGTGTGTGTAGATTGACGAAGACATGTTTTTATTTCATCCATTTTAGAATAAGGCTGTAACGTAACAAAGTGTGGGAAAAGTGAAGGGGTCTGAATACTTTCCCAATGCATTAAATAGGCTAAATCCAGTAATGTTTGACAAATAAAAGGAAGTATAATTAACATTCATGTCTAAAGATTTGATTCTGTCAACATACGAGACACTGGCTTGTTCAGATCAAATTGTCATAAGACCGGAGAGGACAGTGCCTGTTGCACACCGCACATCACTAGAGGTCGACCGAATATGATTTTTCAACGCCGATACCGATTATTGGAGGAACAAAAAGAGCCGCTACCGATTATTGGAGGACCAAAAAGGGCCGATACGGATTAAAATCGGCCGATTTATATTTAAAAACAAATGTATTTGTAATAATGACAATTACAACAATATTGAATGAACATTTATTTTAACCTAATTATAATACATCAATAAAAATCCATTTAGCCTCAAATAAATAATGAAACATGTTCAATTTGGTTTAAATAAGGCAAAAACAAAAGTGCAATATGTGCCATGTAAAAAAGCTAACGTTTAAGTTCCATGCTCAGAACATATGAAAGTTGGTTCCTTTTAACATGAGACTTCAATATTCCAAGGTAAAAAGTTTTAGATTGTAGTTAACATAGTATTTATAGGACTATTTTTCTCTATACCATTTGTATTTCATATAACTTTGACTATTGGATGTTCTTATAGGCACTTTAGTATTGCCAGTGTAACAGTATAGCATCCGTCCCTCTCTTCGCTCCTACCTGGGCTCGAACCAGGAACACATCGACAACAGCTACCCTCGAAGCAGCGTTACCCATGCAGAGCAAGGTGAACAACTACTCCCAAGTCTCAGAGCGAGTGACGTTTGAAACGCTAATAGCGCGAATCCGGAAACTGTTTATTATTTCATTGAAATACGGAACCGTTCTGTATTTTATCTAACGGGTGGCATCCATAAGTCTACATATTCCTGTTACGTTGCACAACCTTCATGTTGTCATAATTACGTAAAATTTTGGCAAATTAGTTCGCAACGAGCCAGTCGGCCCAAACTGTTACATATACCCTGACTCTGCGTGCAATGAACGCAAGAGAAGTGACACAATTTCACCTGGTTAATATTGCCTGCTAACCTGGATTTCTTTTAGCTAAATATATACTTCTGTGTATGGATTTTAAGAAAGGCAGTGATGTTTATGGTTAGGTACAGTCGTGCAACGATTGTGCTTTTTTCGCAAATGCGCTTTTGTTAAATCCTCCCCCTGCATTGCATCGATTATATGCAACGCAGGACACGCTAGATAAACTAGTAATATCAACCATGTGTAGTTAACTAGTGATTATGATTGATTGATGTTTATAAGATAAGTTTAATGCTAGCTAGCAACTTACCTTCTTACTGCATTCGCGTAACAGGCAGGCTCCTTGTGGAGTGAAATGAGGGGAAGGTGGTTAGAGAGTTGGACTAGTTAACTAAGGTTGCAAGACTGAATCCCGGAGCTGACAAGGTAAAAATCTGTAGTTCTGCCCCTGAACAAGGCAGTAAACCCACCGTTCCTAGGCTGTCATTGAAAATAAGAATGTGTTCTTAACTGACTTGCCTAGTTAAATAAAAGGTGTTCAAAAAATAATTTTTTTAAAATCAGCCAAAATCGGTGTCTGATTCCATTTTTGTTTCATCAGACCAAAGGACTTATCGCCAAAAAGTACGATCTTTGTCCCCATGTGCAGTTGCAAACCATTGTCTGGCTTTTTTATGGCGGTTTTGGAGCAGTGGCTTCTTTCTTGCTGAACGGCCTTTCAGGTTATGTCGATACAGGACTCGTTTTACTGTGTATATAGATACCTTTGTACCCGTTTTCTCCAGCATCTTCACAAGGTCCAATGCTGTTGTTCTGGGATGGATTTGCACTTTTCGCACCAAAGTATGTTCATCTCTAGGAGACAGAACGAGTCTCCTTCCTGAGCGGTATGACGGCTACGTGGTCCCATGGCGTTTATACTTGCGTACTATTGTTTGTACAGATGAACGTGGTACATTCAGGCATTTGGAAATTGCTCCCAAGGATGAACCAGACCTGTGGAGGTCTACATTCCTTCCCCCTCCGAGGTCTTGCCTGATTTCTTTTGATTTTCCCAGGATGTCAAGCAAAGAGGTTTGACGGTAGGCCTTGAAATACATCCACAGGTATACATCCAATTGACTCATATTAGGCTAATTGACATATCAGAAGCTTCTAAAGCCATGACATAATTTTCTGGAATTTTCCAAGCTGTTTAAAAGGCACAGTCAACTTGGTGTATGTAAACTTCTGACCACTGGAATTGTGATACAGTGAATTATAAGTTAAATATTCTGTCTGTAAACAATTATTGGAAAAATTACTTGTGTCATGCGCAAAGAAGATGTCTTAACAGACTTGCCAGAACTATAGTTTGTTAACAAGAAATTTGTGGAGTGGTTGAAAAATGAGTTTTAATGACTCCGACCTAAGTGTACGTAAACTTCCGACTTCAACTATATACAGTGGGGCAAAAAAGTATTTAGTCAGCCACCAATTGTGTAAGTTCTCCCACTTAAAAAGATGAGGATTGTAATTTTCATCATAGGTACACTTCAACTATGACAGACAAAATGAGGGGAAAATTCAGAAAATCACATTGTAGGATTTTTAATGAATTTATTTGCAAATGATGGTGGAAAATAAGTATTTGGTCAATAACAAAAGTTTCTCAATACTTTGTTATATACCCTTTGTTGGCAATGACAAATGTTTTCTGTAACTCTTCACATTGTTTTCACACACTGTTGCTGGTATTTTGGCCCATTCCTCCATGCAGATCTCTAGAGAAGTGATGTTTTGGGGCTGTTGCTGGGCAACACGGACTTTCAACTCCCTCCAAAGATTTTCTATGGGGTTGAGATCCGGAGACTGGCTAGGCCACTCCAGGACCTTGAAATGGTTCTTACGAAGCCACTCCTTCGTTGCTCGGGCGGTGTGTTTGGGATCATTGTCATGCTGAAAGACCCAGCCACGTTTCATCTTCAATGCCCTTGCTGATGGAAGGAGGTTTTCACTCAAAATCTCACGATACATGGCCCCATAAATTCTTTCCTTTACATGGATCAGTCATCCTGGTCCCTTTGCAGAAAAACAGCCCCAAAGCATGATGTTTCCACCCCCATGCTTCACAGTAGGTATGGTGTTCTTTGGATGCAACTCAGCATTCTTTGTCCTTCAAACACTACGAGTTGAGTTTTTACCAAAAAGTTATATTTTGGTTTCATCTGACCATATGACATTCTCCCAATCTTCTTCTGGATCATCCAAATGCTCTCTAACTTCAGACGGGCCTGGACATGTACTGGCTTAAGCAGAGGGACACGTCTGGCACTGCAGGATGAGGTTTTTTTAAAACGCTTTTTTAAAAATGTGGCTAACAAGTGTCAAAAAAGTTACAGGTCAAGGCCTAGACTAGCTATAGAAGACCTGTTGGCCATTGAAGGAGACTGCCATTTTAGTTCAAAAACAACACTGACAGAAATACTGTTAGATTAAAACAACATTTGATTAGATATATTAGTGTTGAATACTTGAAGACACTTGTTAGGCTACTTGTGACAGTAATATAGGTTCACAAATGATTGATGTATATTAGTTACTCCTTCTTATGCAGCACACTTATAATGTTATCATGATATTGTGGTATGCCATATTGCAAAACATGGAAAATTCCACCTGCCAACTGGCTATTCCTCCATCCAACCACAGGAATCTCAAGGGAGAGCTGAGGATATTCATCACATTGTCCTAAAAGCTGCCAAAAACAACTGCCAAAACTAAAAACAGAAGTTATGAAACTTCCTTGATAAGATGATCATTCTGACCCTCTGTTCCTAACAGGGGGTCATGTGCCTCAGTGCCTAGGGAATGTTCCTGTGTGTGACTGAGTTTTACCTGAGACTCCAGGCAGGTTAGGTTTAATCCTCTCCAGGGGTTCAGAAAAAGCAGGGTCTGGGCAGGAGATGACTGGCATCTTTGCGGACAAATCCAACCGGTTCTGCTCAGCCACTGCCTTCCCTGATTGGCTCTGCTTGAGCTGTCTCCGCCTCTTCAGCCTGAGGTTATGGACAAAGAGGGCAATTTGTTTATTCAGGCTTATAAACATTTGATTTATTTTGCTTGCTCACTCTCTCTACCTCCCTCTCTCTGCTCCCCTTTTCCCTGATTAACCATTGATAGGTCAGGCGATGACGTCATGGCATCTCCCTCTAGGTTCATTAACAGGGGAAGCTAGAACATAGCTAGTCACCCAGTGTACACAGGGATAGTGCTAAGCCTATGGGACTGACTCAAACAGGTTGTAAACAAGGCCCAGGCAGTGTAGGCACAGTATAGAAAGTTGGAAAGAGAGAGATGAGATAGGAAAGTCAACATTCAAGGAAAACCAATGCTGTACAGACAAAGGATGTGTGAAAATGAAGAAGCTGAGAGAGAGAGCATCTCTAATGGAGGAGCACTGGACAGTGGATCAATACATTTGGAGACACGAGACAAAAGGAACCGTTCTGTATTTTATCTAACGGGTGGCATCCATAAGTCTAAATATTCCTGTTACATTGCACAACCTTCAATGTTATAATTTCGAAAAATTCTGGCAAATTAGTTCGCAACGAGCCAGGCGGCCCAAACTGTTGCATATACCCTGACTCTGCGTGCAATGAACGCAAGAGAAGTGACACAATTTCCCCAGTTTAATATTGCCTGCTAACCTGGATTTATTTTAACTAAATATGCAGGTTTAATAATATATACAGTATATCACAAAAGTGAGTACATCCCTCACATTTTTGTAAATCTTTGAGTATATCTTTTCATGTGACAACACTGAAGAAATGACACTTTGCTACATTGTAAAGTAGTGAGTGTACAGCTTGTATAACAGTGTAAATTTGCTGTCCCTTCAAAATAACTCAACACAGCCATTAATGTCTAAACCGCTTGCAACAAAAGTGAGAACACCCTTAAGTGAAAATAGAGCAGTCGGTCTGTAAACGATTGTTGGGAAAATTACTTGTATCATGCACAAAGTAGATGTCCTAACCGACTTGCCAAAACTATAGTTTGTTAACAAGAAATTTGTGGAGGGGTTGAAAAACCGAGTTAATGACTTCAAACTAAGTGTATGTAAACCTCCGACTTCAACTGTGTGTATGGGTGTCATATTTCACCATGATGCAGAAATCCAATTTGAATGTGCACAGCATCCCAGTCCGTTTGTCTGTGTGTGAGCGTTGACGGATGACTCCACTGCATCAGTGCAAGTATCAGGTGTACCCAGTGTAAGTGAGGGCCAGATAGCTACAGAGCACTACTCCGTGTTCACAACGTCAGTCAGTCAGAGTACGCAGACAGAGAACAAGTAGACAGTGCGCAAGATAAGGAGAGGTCTGATTTCCAATTGTTATGAAAACTTGAAATCGGCCCTAATTATTCGGCCGTTCCGAGTAATCGGTTGACCTCTAGTGTGTGTACAGTACCATTCAAAGGTTTGGACACACACTCATTCACTCATTCTTTATTTTTACTATTTTCTACATTGTAGAATAATAGTGAAGACATCAAAACTATGAAATAACACATATGGAATCATGTAGTAACCAAAAATAGTGTTAAACACATCAAAATATATTTTAGGTTTTTCAAAGTAGCCACCCTTCGCCTTGACAGCTTTGCACACTCTTGGCATTCTCTCAACCAGATTCATGAGGTAGTCACCTGGAATACATGTCAATTAACAGGTGTGCCTTGTTAAAATTTCATTTGTGGAATTTCTTTCCTTCAAAATGCGTTGTGTTGTGACAAGGTAGAGGTGGAATACAGAAAATAGCCCCATTTGGTAAAATACCAAGTCCATATTATGGCAAGAACAGCTCAAATAAGCAAAGAGAAACAACAGTCCATCATTACTTTAAGACAATCCGGAACATTTCAAGAACTTTGAAAGTTTCAAGTGCAGCCGCAAAAACAATCATGCACTATGATGAAACTGGCTCTCATGAGGACCGCCACAGGATATGAAGACCCATAGTTACCTCTGCTGCAGAGGATAAATTCATTAGAGAGTTACCAGCTTCAGAAATTGCAGCCCAAATAAATTCTTCACAGAGTTCAAATAACAGACATCTCAACATCAACTGTTCAGAGGAGACTGCGTCAATCAGGCCTTCATGGTCAAATTGCTACAAAGAAACCACTACTAAAGGACAACGATAAAAAGAAACTTGCTTGGGCCAAGAAACACAAGCAATGGACATTAAACCGGTGTTAATCTGTCTTTTTGGTACAAATTAGATGTTTGGTTCCAACCGCTCTGTCTTTGTGAGATGGAGAGCAGGTGAACGGATTATCTCTGCATGTGTGGTTCCCACCGTGAAGCATGGAGGAGGTGTGATGGTGCTTTGCCCGTGACACTGCTGGTGATTGATTTAGAATTCAAATCAAATCAAATTTTATTTGTCACATACACATGGTTAGCAGATGTTAATGCGAGTGTAGCGAAATGCTTGTGCTTCTAGTTCCGACAATGCAGTGATATCCAACAAGTAATCTAACTAACAATTCCAAAACTACTGTCTTATACACAGTGTAAGGGGATAAGGAATATGTACATAAGGATATATGAATGAGTGATGGTACAGAGCAGCATACAGTAGATGGTATCGAGTACAGTATATACATATGAGATGAGTATGTAGACAAAGTGGCATAGTTAAAGTGGCTGGTGATACATGTATTACATAAGGATGCAGTAGATGATATAGAGTACAGTATATACATATGAGATGAGTATGTAGACAAAGTAAACAAAGTGGCATAGTTAAAGTGGCTAGTGATACATGTATTACATAAGGATGCAGTCGATGATGTAGAGTACAGTATATATGTATGCATATGAGATGAAAAATGTAGGGTAAGTAACATTATATAAGGTAGCATTGTTTAAAGTGGCTAGTGATATATTTACATCATTTCCCATTATTAAAGTGGCTGGAGTTGGGTCAGTGTCAATGACAGTGTGTTGGCAGCAGCCACTCAATGTTAGTGGTGGCTGTTTAACAGTCTGATGGCCTTGAGATAGAAGCTGTTTTTCAGTCTCTCGGTCCCAGCTTTGATGCACCTGTACTGTCCTCGCCTTCTGGATGATAGCGGGGTGAACAGGCAGTGGTTCGGGTGGTTGATGTCCTTGATGATCTTTATGGCCTTCCTGTAACATCGGGTGGTGTAGGTGTCCTGGAGGGCAGGTAGTTTGCCCCCGGTGATGCGTTGTGCAGACCTCACTACCCTCTGGAGAGCCTTACGGTTGAGGGCGGAGCAGTTGCCGTACCAGGCGGTGATACAGCCCGCCAGGATGCTCTCGATTGTGCATCTGTAGAAGTTTGTGAGTGCTTTTGGTGACAAGCCGAATTTCTTCAGCCTCCTGAGGTTGAAGAGGCGCTGCTGCGCCTTCTTCACGACGCTGTCAGTGTGAGTGGACCAATTCAGTTTGTCTGTGATGTGTATGCCGAGGAACTTAAAACTTGCTACCGTCTCCACTACTGTTCCATCGATGTGGATAGGGGTGTGTTCCCTCTGCTGTTTCCTGAAGTCCACAATCATCTCCTTAGTTTTGTTGACGTTGAGTGTGAGGTTATTTTCCTGACACCACACTCAGAGGGCCCTCACCTCCTCCCTGTAGGCCGTCTCGTCGTTGTTGGTAATCAAGCCTACCACTGTTGTGTCGTCCGCAAACTTGATGATTGAGTTGGAGGCGTGCGTGGCCACGCAGTCGTGGGTGAACAGGGAGTACAGGAGAGGGCTCAGAACGCACCCTTGTGGGGCCCCCGTGTTGAGGATCAGCAGGGAGGAGATGTTGTTGCCTACCCTCACCACCTGGGTGCGGCCCGTCAGGAAGTCCAGTACCCAGTTGCACAGGGCGGGGTCGAGACCCAGGGTCTCGAGCTTGATGACGAGCTTGGAGGGTACTATGGTGTTGAATGCCGAGCTGTAGTCGATGAACAGCATTCTCACATAGGTATTCCTCTTGTCCAGGTGGGTTAGGGCAGTGTGCAGTGTGGTTGAGATTGCATCGTCTGTGGACCTATTTGGCCGGTAAGCAAATTGGAGTGGGTCTAGGGTGTCAGGTAGGGTGGAGGTGATATGGTCCTTGACTAGTCTCTCAAAGCACTTCATGATGACGGAAGTGAGTGCTACGGGGCGGTAGTCGTTTAGCTCAGTTACCTTAGCTTTCTTGGGAACAGGAACGATGGTGGCCCTCTTGAAGCATGTGGGAACAGCAGACTGGTATAGGGATTGATTGAATATGTCCGTAAACACACCGGCCAGCTGGTCTGCGCATGCTCTGAGGGCGCGGCTGGGGATGCCGTCTGGGCCTGCAGCCTTGCGAGGGTTAACACGTTTAAATGTCTTACTCACCTCGGCTGCAGTGAAGGAGAGACCGCATGTTTTCGTTGCAGGCCGTGTCAGTGGCACTGTATTGTCCTCAAAGCGGGCAAAAAAGTTATTTAGTCTGCCTGGGAGCAAGACATCCTGGTCCGTGACTGGGCTGGGTTTCTTCTTGTAGTCCGTGATTGACTGTAGACCCTGCCACATGCCTCTTGTGTCTGAGCCATTGAATTGAGATTCTACTTTGTCTCTGTACTGACGCTTAGCTTGTTTAATAGCCTTGCGGAGGGAATAGCTGCATTGTTTATATTCTGACATGTTACCAGACACCTTGCCCTGATTAAAAGCAGTGGTTCGCGCTTTCAGTTTCACGCAAATGCTGCCATCAATCCACAGTTTCTGGTTTGGGAATGTTTTTATCGTTGCTATGGGAACGACATCGTCGACACACGTTCTAATGAACTTGCACACCGAATCAGCGTATTCGTCAATATTTCCATCTGACGCAATACGAAACATGTCCCAGTCCACGTGATGGAAGCAGTCTTGGAGTGTGGAGTCAGCTTGGTCTGACCAGCGTTGGACAGTCCTCAGCGTGGGAGCCTCTTGTTTTAGCTTCTGCCTGTAGGCAGGGATCAGCAAAATGCAGTCGTGGTCAGCTTTTCCGAAAGGGGGGCGGGGCAGGGCCTTATATGCGTCGCGGAAGTTAGAGTAACAATGATCCAAGGTTTTACCACCCCTGGTTGCGCAATCGATATGCTGATAAAATTTAGGGAGTCTTGTTTTCAGATTAGCTTTGTTAAAATCCCCAGCTACAATGAATGCAGCCTCCGGATAAATGGTTTCCAGTTTGCAAAGAGTTAAATAAAGTTCGTTCAGAGCCATCGATGTGTCTGCTTGGGGGGGATATATACAGCTGTGATTATAATCGAAGAGAATTCTCTTGGAATATAATGCGGTCTACATTTGATTGAAGGCACACTTAACCAGCATTGTAACCACAGCATTCTGCAGCGATATGCCATTCCACCTGGTTTGCGCTTAGTGGGACTATCATTTGTTTTACAACAGGAACATGACCCAACACACCTCCAGGCTATGTAAGGGCTATTTGACCAAGAATGAAAGTGATGAAGTGCTGCATTAGATGACCTGGCCTCCATAATCACCAGACCTCAACCCAATTGAGATGGTTTGGGATGCGTTGGACCGCAGAGTGAAGGAAAAGCAGCCAACAAGTGCTCAGCATATGTTGAAACTCCTTTAAGACTGTTGGAAAAGCATTCCAGGTGAAGCTGGTTGAGAGAATGCCAAGAGTGTGCAAAGCTGTCATCAAGGCAAAGGGTGGCTACTTCAAATAATCAAAAATATATTCTGATTTGTTTAACACTGTCTATTTCATAGTGTTGCTGTCATCACTATTATTCTACAATGTAGAAAATAGTACAAATAAAGAAAAACGCTTGAATGTGTAGGTGTCCAAACATTTGACTGGTACTATGTGTAATAATAGGATAGAATTGTGTGTATTATATATATGTATTCTACAGATATACTGCCCTATGTACATAGATATGGAACTCAGGTCATTTTAATCATTCTTACACTGTTTTACCCATTTCATATTTATATACTGTATTATAGGCCTATCCTAATCAACTATTTCTGTACATATACTATTCTATCCTACATATTTTTAAGATATACATATTCTATCCACATACTGTCTATACCTACCATTAAATACATACAGTTATACTCCGGACTCTGACATTGCTCATCCTAATTTTTATATATTCCTTAATTCAATTATTTTACTTTCAGGTGTGTGTACTGTTATGAATTGCTAGATAACTGCACTGTTGGTGCTAGGAACACAAACATTTCTCTACACCCGCAAAAACATCTGCTAAATGTGTTTGCGACTAATACAAATGTAATTGAACACAACGTGACAAACAACGGCATAATGGGAGGTCAGTCAGTGCTGTCACGCTGTGCACACAGTGAAGGAAAACATAGTTGCCACATCCTGGTAAGACAGGCCGTCTCGGAAAACACAACACAAACAATTTGGCCTAAACACAGAAACAACTTTCACTTACCTGGAAAAGTATCCAGGCTTCCTCTCCCTCTTCTCCATCAGTGCAGTGGTCTACAGCTTCTTGCACCCCAACACATACACACTGAGCAGAACTTGAAGACTATCCCTTCTCCGCTCCTTTCCTCTTCGCACGGCACTCTTCCTTATCCTAAGGGAGGAGAGAAATGAATGAAGAGAATTATCTGAGTAACTGTGTTGGCTGCAGCAGTGTACCAAATAGCAAGCAAACGACTCCACCAGACTGTTAGAACAAGCTGAGTGATAGCTAATGCCACAAGCCCATCAGCTTAAGTGTAGAGCTGAAAGCATATCGAATGAGCATTTGGAAAATGAGCGCATGTGCCAATTGAATCTCTGATTACGTAGGCCTACATATCCAAATACTTATAAAGTATGGATTTCAGCAGACAAAAAGCGTACAAACAAGTACACGATAAGGGTTTAAGAATTTTTGAAGCATCGCCTGCGTAGTGACTTGGAGTCAGAGGTTTATTTCAAAAACGGGTCTGCGCTCTATTCCATGGAGGAGTTTAGGTACGGGCAGCAGGTGGCTCGAGCGTTGAATTATTAACCGAAAGGTTGCAAGATCGAATCCCCGAGCTGACAAGGTAAAACATCTGTCGTTCTGCTCCTGAAAACGGCAGTTAACCCACTGTTCCTAGGCCATCATTGAAAATAAGAATTTGTTCTTAACTGACTTGCCTAGTAAAATAAAAAATAAAATAACTTGACTAGGGTGAATCACTGCAACAGCTCACAATTACAACCTTGGCAAATGGCTTGTAGTAACTCTGAGCAACTGCATTTCTAAAACGGGCATCTCTGAATTATTCTGTAACCAACAATCCACTCCTTATGTCAAAGGTAAGGAGTGGCATGTAAATGTTAACAGAATAGCAACTGAGAAAATCAGGTTGAGGGGTTGATGGAAAACGGCATCCCTTGAGAGGGCAAGAACAAGATGCAAGTCAGTAGAATTGTAGTATTATCATAAGGAGACATGTACTTGGATTACGGAGGAGGAATGGAGGGAGAAAGACAGGAGGTCAGAGGGAGGAAGAGGGTGAGCTTGAATCGGTAAAAAAATGGCAGAAAAAAGGGAGATTGTGTAATAAAGAAGAAATGTCTGAAAGTGTAAGCAGAGTGAGCTGTACACCGGCTCAAAGACAGGAGGAAACATTTGAGTGAGTGAGGGCGAAGTATCAGAGGTGGTAGGTGTAGTGAAGTTCTCGAAGCCCAAGGCTTGCATCGAACATTGGTCACAAGCATTTCGCTACACTCGCATTAACATTGCTATGTGACCAATAAAATTTGATTTGAGATAAAAAGTGAGTCTGTGACAAGTGAAGTGGACTCTTGCCTTTTGGCTGATCCATTTGAGGTTTCAGTGTGGGTGAAACCAGAGTTGGGTGCTGTGGAATCGGTGAAAATAACCAGAAGTGGTCTTGTGATAATTGTTTGTGTTTCTGCTGGTCAGATGGAGCAGGTTCTCCGTGTTAAAACAAATGGGGACAAGAGATGTGAATTGTTTTGCTCTCAAGGAGTGATTACTGGGGTAGCAGTAAATGTGAAAGTTGACCAACTGAAGGGGAAGATTCTCTGTTTGTGATGCTCGCCGTTTGGTGCGACGCAGACAGGGTGGCGTGAGCGGTGAAACAGAAGAGTCATCGTCTGTTCTTTTGAGTTTTGATGTTGTCTTTGCCTGACAAAAGTGATGTTTTGACTGCAAAGCTGTCAAGGCAAAGGGTGGCTACTTTGAAGAATCTCAAATATAAGATATTTAGATTTGTTTAACACTTTTTTGGTTACTACATGATGATTCCATATGTGTTATTTCATAGTTTGATGTATTCACTATTATTCCACAATTTAGAAAATAGTACAAATAGAGAAAAACCCTGGAATGAGTAGGTGTGTCCAAACTTTGACTGGTACTGTATATGTTATCCCATACAAGCTTTTGTGCAGAATACATTTCGTTGTTACAGGTGTCAAGCACATGGGCATGTGGCAGCAGTGTGTAGGAAGGAGGTTCCTAGGTATGAGAAGTGTGCAGAAGGGCATGAGACAAAGGAATGTGTAGCATTGGGGAAAGTAGTGGTATGTGTTAATTGTAGGCTTGCCCATGGCGTCCGTACGAGAGAGGCAGGTTGGCGTTTCCAGGGTTAGAGTAGTGCAGAAGTTGTCGTATGCTACAGTAAGATGGGATTTTTTGTGTTTATAGCAATGGTTATCAACTGTACTGCAGGGATGGAACTTAGGTCACAGAAAATTGAGGTTGTGGTGGCAACTGCAGAGAGGTATTTGGGTGTAGGAGACTTGAGGTCAAAAGAGTTATAGGGTGTGCTGAGTGGGTGTGTCTGTCCTTTCAGGCTTTTGGACTGAGGTAGGACTAGACCGATTAAAATAGTAGAGTAGGGTGGTGGAGTTAAGTAAGTGTAGGGTTAGGTGATGGGGTGTTTGTTTATTTACTCTTTTTTTTTTTTGGGGGGAGTATAAGGGGTATACTCCAGTCTAGTAGGTGGCGGTAATGCAACATTTATGCCAACTGCCATTAAACCTCATCAATTGGGTACTGGACTTCCTGACGGGCCGCCCCCAGGTGGTGAGGGTAGGTAACATCTCCAACCCGCTGATCCTCAACACTGGGGGCCCCACAAGGGTGGCATTTCTAGTTGTGGAATTACTCGTTGGTTATTACTGCATTATCGGAACTGGAAGCACAATCATTTCGCTACACTCGCATTAACACCTGCTAACCATGTGTATGTGACAAATAAGGTTTGATTTGAAGAAGAACAGATTCGATTAACAGAGAAGGCAACCTGGGAATCTCTGAAAACCTTGAACTGTTATGTTATTTAACTAGGCAAGTCAGTTAAGAACAAATTATAATTTACAACGACGGTCAACACCGGCCAAAACTAGTTAACGTTAGGGACTTTACAATAACTGCATATCGATGTCTGTAACAGGTGCAGCAGAAATTAAACAGCCAACATTGAGCCTTTCGATATCAGTAGACAAAAGAGATCTAACGTAAAACAAAGTTAAACTGCAACACGACAACAAAAAAAAGAGCTAATTTAGCTCTAATCTACCTTTCAATTAACCGTTAGCTAGCTTGTTGGGTTTATAATGAGAGCTCGTTATGTAGCTAGTCAATATATTTCGTAGTTAGTTCAGTCATGCTAAAGCTAGCTACTTAACGTTACCCACCTTTCTGAATCCTGCTTTTCTTGCTTAACGTGTTCCTGGCAGTGATGCAGCAAAACGGAGATTTCCAGATGACTATGGATGCAACTGGAGTCTGTTGTATGTCTGCATGAACGTATGCTGTCTGCAAAACTGGAGCATTATCTACGCAGACGGGACAAGGTCCACACAAGACAACACTGACAGCTGATGTCATCACAGACAGTTTGTTTATAGTGACAAAGGCGGAGGAAAAAAAAGATGGATTCAGTAGCGTGGTTGACAATGTTTACTTTTTTAACGTTAGTTACGACTTGCAAATAGTGGACATGCATAACACCATTAAAATATATTATCTACGCTAGCTATGTGCAACCATGCATTTTCATAATTCTAAATAACGCAAATACGACCAGTACTGACAAATATGTTCTATAACAAAGGAAACGCACGTCCTCAGGTGGGAGGCAGGTGAGCCCATGCTAGCCAATAAGACGGTAGATGTGTGTTACAACTTCGACTTAGTCGTTTATTTTCCTTCTCCATATTTGCCGAAATGCCACGTGCATCCAATTATGTCAGCACATTAGTAACAACCGAACCAAATGAGGCTCACGTAGAAAATTTGCAATTACATTTTTGGGTACAAACCCTCTTCGATTAAGTTTAACCGCGGTTGGCATCCAAAACATGTTGTATTATCGCCACCTACTAGACTGGAGTATAAAAAAACACAGCCATTACCCAATCATCTAACACTACACTGAAATGATAATACATATCATACTCCCCTATTTATATATATTTAGGCCTACTTCAGGCCAACAGCCTGAAAGGATGGGACACCACTACTTTTTTACATGTATTTGTTTTATTATTTATTGAATATTCGAAAAACATACAATATACTTGCAGTGAAGCCGCTCAATAACTACATCATACCAGTCCTCCAACAGACTCCCATTCAGAGCAACACACAGAAGCATCCAGGGTCAATGCCCTGCTCAAGGGCATGTTGACCGATCTACCACCAGGCCAAAACCTGTGAACCAACAGCTGTCCCTCAATCATTCGAGATCTTTCAATTATGCTGTGAAGTTTAACATACATTTCAATCTATTTAATCGAATAGAATCCACAGATTGCGAGTTGAAGATAAATACTTTTACTAAAAGTATTAGTATATTAGTAATTGACTGACCCGGTCTCTTCAGATCTCCTAACAGTACTATTTATAGGGTCAATTTTAGATCAATGCTATGCATTTTCAGCCATTCCTGAACCTGAGACCAGAAACAGGCTACCTGAGGGCAATACCAAAATAAATGGTCTATTGATTCTGTATCCTCACAACAAAATCTGCAGAGCTTTGATGATTTTATGCCCCAAATATTCAACATTTTGTTGGTGGCAAGAATTCTTATATAATAATTTTAGCTGAAAAGCACAAAGTCTTGAATCTTGTGTTTTATTTATCAACGCATACCATGGAATCGGTACATCAAAAATCTCTTCCCTCAAATTCCTGGTCCTCAAATGAAACTGGCATACTTTCCTATTTATGCTATCTTCATTCCTCTACCAGTTTTGATCCTTTATATTGGGCAGACAGACCAGTTCCCTACCTCCTCCCGCTACCACCTGCCTCCTCCATTTTTGGGGTAATTCTGTAATCAATTGGTTGTACTCTTGGATTGAGCAGACCTTTCTGTACAATTCTGATAACTCCATGAAGGACATAACTCTACCATTACAATTTACAATATCATTTAAGAACAAAATACAATTTTCAAACATCTTTCCCATAAATACAGGTATTTTATCAACCTGCACATGTGAGTTCAGCCATAACATTTGTTCTATCTTTTCAGGGGGATGAAATTGAAATTGTAGCCAGCTCTGCAATGCTTGCTTGAAAAAGAGAGTATCAAAGTATCATTTTCAATTAATCGAAAATGAGACGTGGCAATCTGCACAAAGGCAAAAAGGCCACTTTTAAACAATGGATGAGCTTTTCTTAGTAATCTACTTGAGAACCATTTGGGGTTCAAATTAAACTTTTGAATTAATGAAGCTTTTAGAGAGAGGTTTAGTGCTTTTATATTTAATCATCTCAACCCACCCAATTCATATTCACTATACAGATAGACACGTTTTATTTTGTCTGCTTTAGCATCCCAGATAAAGCTAAATAATTTTGCTCAAATAATTTGAAAAACGAATCATCAGTGATTTTTTGATATGAATACCAAGTATGCCAAGTCAGCCCGTTTTATAGGTTAACGGTAGGGTAATGTAAAAGTTGTATTGTTCAAAGATCTAATACATAATATTGTAACTTATAGTAATCATTAACACTACTATTAATGTAATCTACAGTTCGGCTGTAGGTATCCTTCCCTGGTGGTCTAGTGGTTAGGATTCGGCGCTCTCACCGCCGCGGCCCGGGTTCGATTCCCGGTCAGGGAATCTACGTTTTGGTTAGTGCTGCTTATTGTAGAATTTCTCATCTTATCTTTTGACAGTGCTCGTACCATAACTAACACATACTTGAACATTGAAAAACGCGTACGATCCCCTTTACCCAGCGATGGATTTGGGTTAATTTGTTTTTGTCTCCTTTTCAAATTTCACCGTTAGATGGCGGTCTAATCACAGCAATTGCTACTCGGCTGAAATCAAAAGGCGTGGCGCTTGATGAGCTCATGAATTCAGTCATTATGAATGGTCCCTTGCTGTTATTCACAAACAGAAAGTTGCACAGTTGATATAATATGAAGTATGACCCAGCTTTTGATGACAATGAGCGCCATGATTTTACATTGGATTGTTGATTTTAAAAACCTTGAATATCTAGGCTGGGGATGGGCAACTGGCAGCCAGCAGGCTGCAAGTCCCCATTTAAGGCCAAATGATCAATCGCCCCCGACCCCAATTTTATTTTTTATAATAATACATATAAAATACCAGCCAAAAGTTTGGAAACACCTACTCATTCCAGGGTTTTCCTTAATTTTGACTATTTTCTACAGTGTAGAATAATAGTGAAGACATCACAACTATGAAATAACCCATATGGATTCATGTTGTAACCAAAAAAGTGTTAAACACATCAAAATATATTTTATATTTGAGATTCTTCAAAGTAGCCATCCTTTGCCTTGATGACAGCTTTGCACTCTCTTGGAATTCTCTCAACAAGCTGCACCTGGAATGTTTTTCCAATAGTCTTGAAGGAGTTGCCACATATTCTAAGCACTTGATGGCTGCTTTTCTCAATTTGGTTGAGGTCAGGTGCTTATGGAGGCCAGCAAACCAGATGGGATGGCGTATTGCCGCAGAATGCTGTGGTAGCCATGCTGGTTAAGTGTTCCTTGAATTCTAAGTAAATCACTGACAGTGTCACAAGCAAAGCACCCCCACACCATTACACCTCCTCCTCCATGCTTCACAGTGGGAACCACACATGTGTAGATCATCCGTTCACCTACAGTTCTCTGCGTCTCACAAAGACATGGCAGTTGGAACCAAAAATCTCACATTTGGACTCATCAGACCAAAGGATAGATTTACACCGGTCTAATGTCCATTAGTTGTGTTTCTTGGCCCATGCAAGTCTCTTATTCTTATTGGTGTCCTTTAGTAGCGGTTTCTTGACAGCAATTCGGCCATGAAGGCCTGATTCACGCAGTCTACTCTGAACAGTAGATGTTGAGATTTGTCTGTTACCTGTGAAGCATTTATTTAGGCTGCCATTTCTGAGGCTGGTAACTCTAATGAATTTATCCTCTGCAGCAGAGGTAACTCTGGGTCTTCCTAGAGTTTCATCGTAGCGCTTGATGATTTTTGCGACAACACTTGATGAAACTTTCAATGTTCTTGACATTTGACTGACCTTCATGTCCTAAAGTAATGATGGACTGTTGTATCTCTTTGCTTATTTGAGTTGCTCTTACCATAATATGGGCTTGGTCTATCTTCTGTATACCACCCCTACCTTTTCACAACACCACTGACTGGCTCAAATGCATTAACTTTTAACAAGGCACACCTGTTAATTGAAATGTATTCCAGGTGACTACCTCATGAAGCTGGTTGAGAGAATTTCAACAGTGTACAAAGCTGTCATCAAGGCAAAGGGTGGATTTGATTTGTTTAACACTTTTTTGGTTACTACATGATTCCATATGTGTTATTTCGTAGTTGTGATGTCTTAACTATTACAGTTTTTCTCAATTGCTAAAACACTAAAACCCATTGGCTGAACAAAGTTCTCAGTTGCCTGGACTCATTTAGTTAATTATGCAGTCTGTTGTCAATACCTTAAACAATTTCACATGATAAAACACAATTTGCAGATCTCACTTAGACTTTTTAGCAAAACTCTAAACACATTCTCATTCTCAAAACACATTCTGCACTCTAATGCACATGTCATCCATACTGGTAAACACAAGTGGCAACAATCAAATACAAATAGAGAACATATGTCATTGATTGAACACAACCACTCAAAATTGATTTAACCTGTTTCAAATGATGCAACACAACCAATATAAGCCAGTTCAGAGAGCAAACAGGTTGTTGAAGGTGGGAAGGAGAAAGTCTGAGAATGGATACTGTAGTACAGTGCATTTTAGGCTGTATACTGTACAATGGATGAATTGTATGGCCCTGAACATTGTGCTTTCCATTTATTAACAGTACTAACTGCTCAATATATTTTGACTGGTTGCAGGTTCATATCAACAAAGAACAAGAATTACAGTATCACAGAGACAAAGGACAAGTTTGTGAGATGCAGGGTACAGTACTGTAGAAATAGGGGTACAAGGAGGAGGAAGAACAAAAAACAAAATTGCAAAGAGCAAAGCAGAGTAGTAATTTCTGATAAATTTTGAGCTACTATGATAGAACATGTTTTCGTTCATCAAAGGATAATGAGGGAAAAATGTGAATATTCTTTTTGATAAAAAATGTACTTCTCCCTGAGAATTGTATGTTTTGAACAATGTGTTTTCTATTTTTCGGTGTAGTGTTTACTGACTGCTTGAGAGTGTATATCATTTTGATCACTTTGTTTATGATTTGAGAGCAGTTTGATTTTGAACACAGGTAAAACTGTCAGTCAGAGGTTATGTAAATAGTGGTTGAAGATGAGGTTTTGTGTTTAATGTTTTCAGGAAATGGAGCAAGGTTTCAGAAATTGTGTTTTAGCAATTGAAAAAAACTGTAATCTACTATGTAGAAAATAGTAGAAAATAAAGAAAAACCTTTGAATGAGTAGGTGGGTCCAAACTTTTGATTGGTAAATGTATATTGTCATTTTTTGGGGAACTTAGTTGGTGTCTCAACTTACTGTTGGGAGTTACAATAGTACAATACAAAAGGTGTGATTTCAAAATGTGTTTGTACATCAGCAGTTTTTATCTTGTTACGTCAGTCACTGCCAGTCACACAATTAGCCCATGTCAGCTACATTTCTTTAGATTGGTAAATTAGTCTAGCCAGCTATCTAAACTTGTATCATGATCGAATTACCAAACTTTGTGGGGTCCACTGAATTTGTTAGTCACTCTCAGCAAGATAAAATGGGGCCGACAAAGAGGGCTGCTTTGCTTCTAGTCCTTAGGAAACTTTACAGTATTTTGTTTTTTAGTATATTATTTATTACATTGTTGTCCCAGAAAATCTTAAGTGTTATTACATACACATACACAGTAAAGACTATTGGATATCAGAGCGGTGTCAATTTACCAGCGCTACGACCAGTATTGACCAGCTAGTAGCCTAGCAGTTAACAGCATTGGGTCAGTAATTTAAAAAACTTCAAATATTTCTCTCCACCCTTTTGCAAGATTTGTAGAAGTGCAGGAAAAAAGCTATAGAACTTGACATTTTTCTCTCCGGCCCATGGCAAAATGATTAGAATTTTATGGAATTAGTTAAAAAGTCAAACAATGACAAACTCCTAAATCACTTCAATCTCTGAGTTTAAAATCATTGCCACAGCAGCAGTGTCTTCATTAGAGAGAGAGAGAGAGAGAGAGAGAGAGAGAGAGAGAGAGAGAGAGAGAGAGAGAGAGAGAGACCTAGGCCACAGTCAGTGAGAGAGTAGCCTTGAGACAGAGATTCCCTGTGTTTGTGGAACTTGGGTCTCAGAGCCCTCAGATTCTGGAGAGAGACGGAGACAGACAGTCGGCTGGCCATGCAGGTTTTAACCAGTTCCTGACTGCTATGTATCTTGGCAGTTATTTTGACAGCACTATCACAGAGGGGGGTGGGGGAGATAAGCTGTCTAAGGAATCGCCATGGCGCCGGTGTGTCCCTTCCCCTTGCCGCTCAGACGGCCAGCCCCCTGACTGCAGCGGAGGATTGTGGGGGATCGTGGTAGGGAGCATGGTTTGTGTTGGTAAGACCCTAGACTTTTTCTTCAAAAATCATACCATGCACCCCTACCTCCCTTGCCTGCCCACACCCTACAATAACCCCACCCCCGCCACCCGCCACCCACACACACCACACCCCCAAAACCTCTCTCTCCCTGCCACCTTGTCAAGATTTAATTAATAAATTAACTCTTGAAATGCTCTCTCTTGCTGTTTGTCTCATGGCTCCAAACATGTGAGTACCTTAGGGGAAATTGAACCATAGTTTGTCTGCATGGAGATAAAGATGGGAAGTAGGGAGAAAGAGAGAGCGAAAGCCAGACCAGAACATAGCCCAACTGCATTGTAAGCAAACAGTACTAAAAAGACAAGGATGAGCTCCTGTAAACTTTTGACTCTTTGCTGAGTAATGCCTTCAAGATGTGGCCCCTACAGTACAGATGTAGGATCTTAATTTGACCCAATTTGCTAAAGCATGAAAGAATCCTGCAACAACAGGACATTTTAATCATTATGTGGACTATATTTAATGGATATGATACATTTTAGCTTAGGGCAAATCAAGTCTAACATGTTTAAGTGGAAATTACATACTTACAAGCCTTTTTAAACCTTGAATACACTACAATTTTTAATTTCCTGCTGAGCAGAAAATTCTCATCAACAAAAGAGTGATCAAATTAAGATCCTACATCTGTATTCCGTTCAATAGTCTAAGCCCATCTCCCCTATAATCTCTCTCTGCCTCCCTAGTCTACACATGTCCACACACGGGTCATAAGAACAGTATACATACAGCTGGTCCTGTTGTGGGCTCTGATATTTGAATTTTACGGTACCATCCCACCAGGGCTCACAAACAGCTTGGTACCATTACAGAGCAAGCGTTTTAGGATTATTGCTTCGAAGGGAATACAGTATGAGATCAAAGCCATACATACACACACAGGAATTTATGTTGCAGGAGAGGAGTGGAGTTGAGTAAGGGGAGACAGGGGGACAAAAGGGCAAACGTAGCATCTTTTTAGAACTGAAAACAATGTTCTTTTATCATCTGGAATGATAGTTGATTGATAGAGGCATGTGATAATATAAAGGCACATTATGTTCTTTGGGGATTTTATTATGAAACCATCACATTTCTTCAATAAAGGATAGACAGAGAGAGATAAATGATGGAGAGGATGGGAAGAGAGGAAGACTTCAAAGCTTCTGTGCTGCTGTACATGGTTTTGAGACAGTGGAAAACTACCCCTGACATCTATGTCTCAATTCTGAAAATGACCTTTATGCGAAGCATTATGTTATAGACACCAAGGTCTGGCCCAGGGAAGACAGACAGAAATGTTAACCTTGAAAATCTTTTTTCCTCAGACGTCACACTCACAGAGCTTAGACTACAGCCACTGATAACTTCAAGTACATTGTGGCAACAAGAGGCCAAAAAAACCTAAACAGACCAAAAAGACATGTCACAAAGAGGACTGAGGTCACAATGTTACCATAATCATTCATACTCATAACCTCATTGCCAGTAAAGATTGTAGTAAAATGATTTCGTCTATGCATATTTCATAATATGCTTACAATCAGTATGTTGTGAATTGCTGTGAAATTATGTTTGTGTGAAATAAATCTATGAAAAAATTGCGTACTGATATGTATAATTAGTGTACTTTGTTTCTTGTACTTCTCCTAGGTAACACGCTACCCTAGTCAAGAGGGGATCAGGGAGAACCAATGACAAGGGTTTCTATTAAGACTGTTTGTGTGGCCCCACTTATCAACATAAACATACAACTGTGACAGATTTACTAGCGGTGTGTTCAGAGGTAATGAGATGTGATAGAGAGAGATGGAGTGAGATAAGAAGTCAAATACACAGTATTGTAGACCCTCAGTGAGAAAGAGAGAACACACTGCTAGTAAATATGGCATTAGAGCTAGAAAGAGAGGGAGGGATAAATGGCTTGAATAGATCAGATAAAACATAGTGGAAGCACAGGCCTGAGTGACACATGTGGAAGCCCTCATGGTGGGTGGTAGGCCTTAGTGGTCTGTAGGGAGCCACAGTGGTTTGTGGTGGGTCAGAGTAGTGTGAGAGGTAGTCTGTGATTGACCATAGTGGTCTTCTTCCCCCGGTGGTCTGGGAGTGTCCTGTCTGATGTGCCTCTGACTGATAAAGAGGGGCATCTCCTGGGGTCAGCAGGGGGTCGATGAACCCCCCCTCTCTCCCACCAGACAGTCAGACCACCCACATAGATGTATAGAGAGAGAAGAACAAGGTGGGGAATATAGGCGGGTAAAGAGAGGGATGGCATAGACGGAGTGCATGGTAAAAGATAGAGATAGATAGAGAGATACCTAATCATAACAGATACAGATACAAGCCTACTGTATCCTGACATGTGACACGACCACAAACGTCAATCTGCCAATCAGCTGAAGCATTGCAGCATGTGATCTTTGACCCAGGAAGTAAACAATATTAATATATTAAATGTATATTGAATTCTACGCTGTACAGATTCCTTCCAGAGTGTAGTTCTTTGAAGTCTACCACAGGTGAGTGAGACATATTGTAGGAACTGTTGTGATGGTTCCCCCCCTCTCAAATACAAAACATCAATATGAGGCGGAATTGTGGACTGTTGTGTTAAACTCTGGGTTCCGCTTCTAGTATTATTTGCTGAGTCATGTCTTGTATTTGTCTTGTATGATAACTGGCAATTCCCCACCTGCACTTGAAAATATCCAGCCAAACACAGAGACAAAATAGGCACCCATAGGTAGACACACACACTATTACACACCCATTGTTTCTGTATGTGTGTCAAGGCGTCTCGATGTGTCCCTCTGTGTTCTTGGTCACATGACGGTGATGAAGCAATCAGAGCCATGCTGTTTACCCAGCTTATCAATGGTGTTGTAACAAGCATATGACACACAGACTCTGACCCCAGGATACACACACACACATACTTACCACAGTGCACGCAAGCGCATAGGCATGTACACACACCTGTGGTGTTGTTCGGTTTGTTTCATATTTGACTGGACTAAGTTGCCTACAGGTCAATTTTTTTTTTTCAGTAGCTGGTTATGAAAAGACCATATTTTCCAGTGTGACAAATGAAGCCTGTAAACTCTGATGGCCCTAACCGTACAGACATCCTCAGGATCACGCTAGCTATCTGGCTAATGTGAATGATCTAAAGCTACCAGACCTCCGCATGTCACTAATGATGCGTAACCTCATCCCCCATTTTTAAAAAAAGGACCCAGTTCCACGTTCACTTTCCAGGAGAAAAAGTCCTGTACATCTGAATTCAGGTGTAAAACTACAGACTTGTCAACCGGTGGCTAGTAAATCACAGTCATAAATCCCTGCAGAGAAAATGAATTATCACTGGGTTTTGAATTTACTGCAGTACAATAATTAATCTTTCCATGTAATGTAAAAGTAGTAGGTCAGGATTTACAGGTAACATAAGTGTGTACTTACTGTTTGTCTGAGTGTCTACATGTGTGTATACGTGCGTATGTCTGTCAACTCCTTGTGTTTGTGTGTCTGTGTTTGTGTGTGTGTTTGTGTGTACCCCCCACTCACACACTCAGACTCTGGCTAGTCAATCCTAGCGCCACATCACTCCATCATCACAGATATGCTTTGTGGGTAGATAGCAGGTCTGCCGGCTTACAAGATGTTTTGTCCAGCCTGTCATGTTTACTTACAATGATAAGCTATGATGGATCCCCGCAAGCTATAGACGCCACAGCCCCACAGGCACACACGGACCGCTAAAACACACACACACACACACACACACATTACATATTGCAAGTCACCTCGTAGCCAAGAAGACACATTCAGAGAGGAATGTCTTTGACAATGTTACATAATCCACTATACATTTCAGAGAGACACCATGCACCACACACACTCGCACACACACCTTTGTTATAGTGGTTATGATGTTTGGATGTTGTACTCTGTGATCTGTTAGTTGGCCTGCGTAATGTCAGTTTACTTTAGATTGGCGTGAGGCCAGGCGGGTCCGGGATCTGACCACAGACAGCCCATTCTAAATAAACCGACCAATTAAAAAGCCTAATGAGGCCCCTGCTTATCCTATCACACAGAGTGCATTGAGGGGGCACTTCAACAGGCAGAAAGAGGTTCTTAGAGGGTGGTGGATTCAGAGGTGACTAATCTTTATTCTTGTAATGCACACGTATGCCACGGATACCAAGTAGAGTTTATAAACATCTACTTGAGGATTTTGGGCAAAAGGAGACAAAAGCAATGCACCTGTAAATACAATACCATGTAAGCCCTGTCAAATCTAAACGGATCCTTTAGATGTCTGTTGCTAGTCATCGCAACAGATACAGTAGAAATTGAGGCCCAACGCCTAGAAAAAATGTCGGAAACCGAACAAGAGAAGAAAAGGAGGCTATTCTGCTCTTCCAGTTCACCTCTTCTCTCCTCCCTTGCTTCCTCTCCTATGGTTCCCTCCTCTCTTTCTCTCACTTCTTCTACAATTATTTACACCCAAGGCCGCGGTGGCCGCTGACAAAGAGAGTGAGAGAGAATAAGGTGGAGGTGGAGAAGAGGAAATGAGCAGCTCTGAGACACAACTCCTTCCCTCTCTCCCCCTCTCTTTCTCTACCTCCCTGTTACCTCTTTCCACCTCCACCCCCTTTCTGTTTCTTTATCAATTGCTGCCTTTCCTCTCTTTTACTCTGTATTTTGACCTTCCCTCCCTCCTTCTGCCTCCCCCTCTGTATATTCTCTCCCTCTCTCCGGCTAGCTGTTCAAGGCCACACTTCTCTTCCTCCTCCCTGTTTGTCTGAAAAGGTCAGAGGGACTGATACAGTACCAGGGCAACCGTTACAAATCTTCCCCCTTATCGAGGACAACACACAGATAACATTGTCTCCGTTCGCTCATCCGACAGATCCATCTCCGAAAACATCTCCCGGACCCGAAGACCCGGACGGAGCTGGGCCTGAACATATGGAGAGACTGAGAGATTGATGTTCTCACTCCTTTCACTGAGGAGAAAGGAGTGTAATGATGGGAGACAGAAAATACTGTGAGGCTTTGTAGAAGACTGTTTCAGTGTTCAGGTGATTAGGACTTGTGAGATAGTCACTGAAAAGATTAAGGACAGTGCATAAGTTGTTAATTGCAAGCACCTCCTTGTGTGAAAGTGTGTATTTGGGGAGGATTGCACCTGCAAGTAATGACGTGAGATTTTTCCACTTTCACCTTAACCTCCCACTACCCATCTCTCTTTGCAACTTGCACCTGTTAACCCCCCTCCCAACAAACACACACACAGTCTCTCTCCGTTCTTCAACATTTCTAACGTGACAATAGCCATACCCCAGCTCAGGGCTAAGTACCTCCTTAACCCAGCAGTCTCCAGCGATTTATATCCCAGTATAATTTATGTGTGTATAACGACACAAGGAGAGACCCAGATGCAGACACGGGAGGCAGTTGGCTTGAGGTCTGATATTTATTATAGTACAAGGGGTAGGCAAAAGACAGGTCGGGGACAGGCAAGAGTTCATAACGAAGTCAGAGTCCAAAACGGTACAGGGCGGCAGGCAGGCTCGAGGGCAGGGGCAGGCAGAGTAGTCAGGCAGGCGGGCTCAGAGTCAGGACAGGACAGTGTCAGAACCAGGAGGACGAGAAAAAGAGAGACGGGAAAAAACAGGGCCAGGAGAAAACCTCTGGTTGACTTGGCAACAAGACGAACTGGCACAGACAGACAGAAAACACAGGTATAAATACCCAGGGGATAATGGGGAAGATGGGCGACACCTGGAGGGGGGTGGAGACAAGCACAAGGACAGGTATGTGACAGTATGTCTGTGCTGTCAGGGTGTGACAGTCTGTGCACGGTGAAGATAGCTAGCCCTAGAACTGCACAGGCAGACACCTCCACGGCCACACAGGCTTTTACGGAGATGCATATGGGCTGAGCCCTGACGGAAGTACCCTTTCCTTTTTATCACTCTAAATAATGATGTGTTTAATAGTTAAGACATTGCTAGTTATGTAATAAAAGTATTCATCATTGCTTTTTGTTTTCGTGTGTGTGTGATTTTTGATAACACTGCAGAGAGTGTGTGTTGAGAGGTTCAGACGGAGAGCATGGAACTCAAAGTGACATTTGCTATGCAGTGAGCTTGTATATTTTTGTACGTGGTGAGTTCAGTAATGTTCAAAGGTCCAAACTTGGAAAATGACAGTCATAAGAAGTTCTATCATTATCTGGATTCTGTTGCTGGTTTTAGGATGCACACACACACACACACACACACACACACACACACACACACACACACACACACACACACACACACACACACACACACACACACACACACACACACACACACACACACACACACACACACAAAAATGGGATATGTCTAAGTCTGGAGCTGGCATTACTCCTGAACACAGACAAAAACACACACCAACATGCTCTGGTACTGGCTCTATTGACAGACACACACTGGGCCAGCCCATACTCTGGTACTGGCTCTATTGACAGACACACTGGTCCAGCCCATACCCTGGTACTGGCTCTATTGACAGACACACTGGACCAGCCCATACTCTGGTACTGGCTCTATTGACAGACACACTGGACCAGCCCATACCCTGGTACTGGCTCTATTGACAGACACACACTGGAGCAGCCCATACTCTGGTACTGGTGTGTGTGTTGTATGTGGTGGACGTGCAGGGTCAGTGGGTCGGGGAGGGCCCAGCCTCCTGGTTCCCACAGCCCAGAGGAGGCTGTCTCTCTCCCACTATCAGGGTCCGTCTCCGGCCCCCCCTGTCTCCCCTGCTCCCCCTGTCCCCCCCCATCCCCCTTGCTCCCGAGCCCCTGCCTGACGTCAGCCCTGGCCTGATAAGGGTGTCCAGTGGCCCGCAAGGAGAGGGGGATGGAGGGAGGTTACACTAACAGAGCCAGCCCTCTGGATAAGGCCCCAGACAGATAAGAAAGAGCAGTATGGAGCCCTATTGTTTCCACTGCTCCTCCTGTGGCTTCCATCTCTTCTCTCCTACTCCGTCTCTGTGCCTCACCTTCTCTATCGCTCTCTATTGCTTTCTATCACTCAATGTCTATCTCTCACTCGCTCTCTCCGTCTCTCTCTCTGTCCTGTATACGCTCATCCTTTCACAACAGGAATATTCCCTCTCTTATCGTGACGTACTTCCTATCTATCTCTGGATTGAAACACTTCTCTCCTCTCACTTCCTTGTTCTGTTTTTGTTGTCTTTTTCACTGTTTCGACATTAGGAGGAACAGCACTATAAGTGACAGGGGTGAACA